>NW_022703420.1:0-1131 GCF_011630105.1 Anneissia japonica | reverse complement strand
TATGGTTCAACCATGAGGCCTCTGTGGTCTAATGGTTATGATGCTTGTCTTGACAGCGAGAGGTCGCAGATTTGAATCAAGTCGTAAGCATTTTATTACACAATGTATTTATTTATAGGACTACATTTGTTGAGAGCTATGCTACACGATGTACCATCATGTTTTTTATTCGAACACTGTATTTACCTTTCTTTGATGATATAATATAATTTAACGGTATTAGCAGCTATCTATATAAATTCTTTAGTTATTAGTAAAATGTTCACAAAGAGTTCCTCATAACTGACTAAGTTGCTGGGCAGGGGCGAGGGACGTGTGTAATGTTTACGAGGGACCTTCCAATAAAGTTATTTTTAAGACTATGACCTTACAGGCATCCTATTCTTACCAGTATGACCTAAGAAATCATTAGGTCTATGTATTCACAAAAGAGAAGCACTGTACATTTGCTAAAGAGAGGGCCCAGATAAGCACCCAGGTTTACAATATGCTATACACTATCTGGAAACGAAAGGCAGTAGCATGACTCAAAATAATGACCAATCCACAATTTCTAAGCCTATTTTAAATCATGTGAATAAGACAAATGTAGGTCTGTTGCAAAAATAATGAATTGTTCAAAATTTTATTTCTTAGGGCAATAAATTGATGAAGTTGATATTCTCCCCATGGATTTAGTTAAGTGCAAGGAACATGAATGATTCTATACCTGTATTTGCACATTATTGTGAAATACAATATGCAAATACTGTAAATAAAATAAGTATTTGAATACACAGGATGCAATATGCTATGCATAATACAGTATCTATAAATAGGCCTACAAATTAATAATGCAGTTGTACAGAGAGTTTCAAATAACATACAGCTGGTACAATTTTTATTTCTCATACTTACCAAAAGCATTAATAAATTATTTATCACCCTCCAGTTGAGTTGTACAGTACTATCACTTGACTTAAGTTAAGTGCTGTGTTTGCTATGTTAGGCCTTATACCGATTACACTTTTAACAGGGCCATTGGAATCGCACCGGCAACATGGATTGCATACTTTAAAAAAAGAATGTTTTTCACTTTAGGGGTTAAAATTTTTATTGCAAGTAATCAAGGCCAGCTTGATCATAGCATAT
>NW_022703419.1:0-532 GCF_011630105.1 Anneissia japonica | reverse complement strand
TCTGTAATGTAATAAGAACTTAAAAATAGGCTAGGCCTACTACTTCGGACTCCAGAGGTCTGAGCCATCCTCCTGGGAAGTTATTTGTAATGGTATGCCATCTAGTCTAAGCTTAATTGTTTTTGCCAAAATTAGTCTTACTAGGGTCTATTCTGAATATTTTAGGCCCATTTTATTAGGGAGGACTATTTATACAGTAGTAATGCATAACTAGTCGACGCGAGTGACTCAGTTTCGTGGCTCCAAAAATATGAACATTTTATTGGTTGATATTCCTTATTTCGGTGCGCCCAATTATCCAAATACGGAATATGAGATTGCGTCATTATTTTGGCATCCTAGTGCCTGCATTCAGTGTTTTACAAGTCGCTTATTCCATCTCTAAATTAACTTTCTCGTTGGTGGCACTGTCCAGAATGAGAAAAATAATAAAAAATAAGAGACTTGTGGCAAGTCTAACCATAAATGAAAGAAGGGCTGAGATGACTTGCCAATGGTATCAACTTAAAGTGAACACTGAATACAAGAAAAA
>NW_022703418.1:0-912 GCF_011630105.1 Anneissia japonica | reverse complement strand
TCGTTTTCGTTTTGTTTTTTATTTTTCAACAACTTTATAGTAGGCTAATTGATTATTTATTTGACTTGTGGAAACTTGCTAGAAGCTCCTGAGAAGAACCATTTACAAACAGTAGTGTCTGGTACGATAATAAACGGCTGGGTTGTATTCCAGTTTAGTAATCAACAGAGCGGGGAGGGTATTCATTTCCCAAACATCGCATCATTTCCCGTCACTGTAAATTCCTCTCTGCCCTGCTAGTCCTCTTCTGTCACCCAGTAACATACGTATGTGTCTAATATCTCAACAAGTAATCGTTAGCTCCTACCATTGACTTTCAGTATAAAGGAAATGAGACTCTTAACCTGACACAAATCAGACTTCCCAAACGAATGTATTGTTTAAATAAATACAGTATTATTTAAGAGATTAATCGCGCTTTGAACAACTACGGTAAGGTATTCGCATCGATTTTCAATGTTCATGTAAAGCCCTGCTTTTTTGATGAGTGATTTAGGGATTTACACGACTCGGTGACGATTTAAGTCAAATTTAATTGAGGATGGCAGATGATAGCAGCCCAATGTAATATAGGCTTATAATAAAATATAATATAATACTAATATAATGTAATAAAATACACAACATTTAATATATAATATAAAATTGTAATATATAATATAGGCCTATAATAGGCCTATATATAATATATAACATAATAATATATAATATGTAATATATAATATGTAATATATAATATATTATATATATATATATATATATATATATAGTGTTATGTAATCTTGACGATATACTGTATTGTAATATATTTTATTATTCTTAATGATAAAAGCAAATTAGTTGCGTAATATAATGTAATAAAATACACAACATTTAATATATAATATAAAATTGTAATATATAATATAGGCC
>NW_022703417.1:0-887 GCF_011630105.1 Anneissia japonica | reverse complement strand
GATATCCTGATCTATGATATAACTTGCTATGATGTACTATAACACCCATCAGATGTGACAGTCATCATAAGAAACAGCAAAAAGATGATATCCTGATCTATGATATAACTTGCTATGATGTACTATAACACCCATTAGATGTGACAGTCATTATAAGAAACAGCAAAAAGATGATATCCTGATCTATGATATAACTTGCTATGATGTACTATAACACCCATCAGATGTGACAGTCATTATAAGAAACAGCAAAAAGATGATATCCTGATCTATGATATAACTTGCTATAATGTACTGTAACACCCTACATCAGATGTGACAGTCATTATAAGGAACAGCAAAAAGTGATATCCAGAAGACTAGTGAAAATACAAACATCTTGAGCTCTTAAATACTGCGTACGGTAGCTAAAATATAGCAAATACCAAAAACGGTGCATCATCCAGAAACGTACTTAAAATATCAATATCCTCAGGTAAATTATCAATCTATGCGCTACGATATAGCACATGCTTATAACTAGAAGTGAAAATGAATAAAACTGCAAAAAATCGGTTACTGTAGGCTGCATTCATTCAAAAGCCTAATGAAAATCTAAGCATCCTGAATTAATCTAGACTGTGTTAACCCTGTTTTCCACTAGGTAAATTTATTTGTGTGAATCAAAGCGTCGGTTCGCTTCCTGAGCTCTGATTGGTTGCGCATTTTTTCGCTTTGCAAAAACTGAGATAGAAATAATAACTGACGCTTCGATTCGGGCGAATAAATTTGCCTAGTGGAAAACATACTTTATAGTTCCTGTGCATGTAACTGAGTAACAGTGATGTGTTAACGCCACTTTAACAGATATTGGATTGCTTCTGAACAAGAAACACGATTACAGGCTC
>NW_022703416.1:0-4389 GCF_011630105.1 Anneissia japonica | reverse complement strand
AAAAACCATATGAGAATTTCTACCTCTCCAAGTGGCACCTATCTCAGTTATAGCCTGGTCTATTACGTCCATTTGGTTCTATTATCAAGGATTTCAGTTCAAGAAGATTACCAGTTTCTTTATTAAGAAAATATGAAAAGATTACTCTTCGTTTGAACAAAGCCAAATTGGATTTAAATTTTTTACATAATTGCAAGGCATTCGGAGTTTTTCCTAAAAATATAATAAAATAGTATTTTGTATTTTTAGACTGACAGTAAACTCCAGAATCTACGGTATTATCAATCACTTGTTTTATTTTTGCATTGATTCAAATACAAGGCCCTTACAAAGGCCGATTCCCGGGCCATAAAAGTGAATGGTGCGTCTTGTGTCGCTCTATTTAAATCAAACACAGGTCCCTCGCGATATGCACAGAGCAGCTGATCATTGAGGCCGACACAGACTTGAGAAAAGCGAATGCACAAAATATGTTCTATGAGGATGATTATGAATAATTCATGAGATTTTACCGAACTATCCTAGTTTAGGCTTTTAATTTTTGGTTAGGTTCAGTTGTAATCACTCCTTCATCCTGTGTACAATTTAATGCTGATATTTAACTCTTTGTTGTATATCATGTATGGTTTTAATTGGTAACCATCTGAGTTCCACATGTATCTAGGTGTATTCATAAGAGCGTTGAAATTCATAGCTTTCTAATTTTTTCAATTTGCTACACCGTAGGGGAGGGGGTTGGTTTACCCCAATGCTATGGTTCATTTCAGCCCCTCTCTACGTCTGCTACGGTAGTCACGGACCACGCCCATACACAATTCAGAACATCTGAACCAAAATTAATAAGACAAAGCAATCATCCTTCATAATATGTCCTAATTATTATTAAAATTATTAATAACAGACTTACTAAATATTATGCAGTCAGCCTGTTAAATTATCTGTCTTTATATACAGTATTTTCAAATTGCTTGCAATACAAACCAAGGTATTTGTATGAGTTATGTTCATAAATGTGGCTACTGTAAATCACATTGTCTTACTGGGATTTTTTTTAACAATTATTAAGAAGCAGAATGAAAGAATACAGTATAAGTTTGATTTTGTTCTGTTATTTTTCTGTAGAGCAGCATGTTGGCTCAGTCGGCAAGAATGTTAAGAAGCAGTGGTGTTCAGCTTCAGGATGAGTAGTAAAATTGAGAGAGTGGATAGTAACATAAGAATACAGTGTGCTGGTAAGTGGAAAAATATTTAATTTTTCCATCCAATTGTGATATAGGCTACTAGAGTGTTAGCCATATTGTAGTTAATAATCTCTGCGTTATTTGTTATAAAGTTATTGTTTAAAATATCCTCCTTTATTCATTCTTTTCACATTCTCTTCATGTAGGGCAATAAAATAATGATGTTAAATACATATTACGTGGTTCTTCATCTCCTCGGGTTTCACAGTTTTTCTTATTCTGGTTTATTATTAAAACATTTTGATTGGCAGCACAAACAAAATTCCATCAAAATTTATATATGTAAAACAATACAAAAGAAAACAGACACAAAAATAATTAAAAACAGTTGAAAAAATCAGAAAACACTAGTTTTAAATATAAAAAAATTAATATATACATATATTTCTCTTCTTTCCCCCCTCCCCTTCTTTTCTTTAGAAAAGAGAAAATACTGCTAATGAAACTGGTAAATCAATTTTGACATTTGAAAGATGATGATTTTGTTTCTAATTCTACTTTATTTTTTTACCAGAAAAATAAGATTTTTTTTATCATAATACTTCATTATACTGTATTTTTGTAACATATGCTGAAAGCAGTAAAACAAAAAATGCTGTCCAAGATTGGCACAGTTGACAAATATTTACTTGGGATGTGTTATGGTCAGTTTTATACAACTGATGATTGGTGTTGAATATATATACAAATACAAACCCTATGAAATAATGTTATTTGATAAATTAATTTAAATTAATATTACACATTTACTTTTAAAACCATTTTTATTAATGTTTAAAGTCTTAATATTTGTTGGTTAAAATTTTAATCTAATAATATGATTTTTTTTTTTTTTATTACAGGCTCTTTTTTGACTCATTTGCATAATTCACTAGACAATGGCCTCATCACAATGATGTAATGATAATGAATATTCATAGTCAGGAAACTGCAGAAATGACACCACAGCAAAAGCAACTTCTTGACAGCATATATATCTTCAGCATGTATATCCAGGTAGCGCCTGGATTACAATGCAGTGAGTCTAGCATGTGTAGCATCCTACTGGCTGACTGTCCAGATTTGTACTCATTTGCATAATTCACTGGACCATGGCCTCATCACAATGATAATTAATATTTATTGTCAGACACTTAAAACTACAAAAGTCAGGAAACTGCTGAAATGACACCACAGCAAAAGCAACTTCTTGATAGCACATTTCTTCAACGGGATTGAAGGTAGCACGTGGGTTTCACCAGAGCAAATTTCGCATGTGTAACATCCTAGCGCTTGGATAGGCTGTCCAGATGTGGACCAACATTTTAAAAGTAAGTCCAGAATTGGACCAACGCTTAAGTTACTTATATCACTAACTGCCTTGACGAACAATTTGTCTAATCATAACCATCTATTTCATGTATTTATTTATTTCTGGTTTATTATTAAAATACTTTATGTTATAAGCATAATACATACTTAAGTATTGAGATGCATGCCATCGTGTTGGGATTCAAAATTTTGACATTGTGTCATCATCAGGAACGGAAAAAATAACCATATTAACAAGTTTACAGGTATATGCACTAGTACCAAAAGTGTTTAACCAATCAAAACATTACCTCTAGTAGGTAGAAAAAATAAAAGAAAAACAAAATAAACAAATAAAAAAATAAAATAAAGTTTACCAAGTACCATAACACTATAATCTGATAGCATAGAAGTAGCTATGCTACCAGAATACTGTCCAAGATTGGCAAGATTGATAAATATTTACTTGGGATGTGTTATAGTCAAATTTTATACAACTAATGAATGGTGTTGAATAAATATAAATACAAATTTTTATATATGAAGTAATGTTATTTGAGAATTAATTTAAATTAATATTACAGATTTACTTTTAAAACCATTTTTATTAATGTAAGTCTTAATATTTGTTGGTTAAATTTTAAATTTAATAATGTCATTTTTTTTATTACAGCTCTTTGCTAGTTGACTCATTTGCATAATTCACTGGACCATAGCCTCATCAGAATGATGTAATGATAATGAATATTCATTGTCAAACACTTAAAACTACAAAAGTCAGGAAACTGCTGAAATGACACCACAGCAAAAGCAACTTCTTGATAGCACATTTCTTCAACGGGATCGAAGGTAGCACATGGGTTTCACCGGAGCAAATTTCGCATGTGTAACATCCTAGCGCTTGGATAGGCTGACTGTCCAGATGTGGACCAACATTTTAAAAGTAAGTCCAGAATTGGACCAACGCTTCAGTTACTTATATCACTAACTGCCTTGACGAACAATTCATCTAATCATAACCATCCATTTCATGTATTTATTTCTGGTTTATTATTAAAATACTTTATGTTGTAAGCATAATACATACTCTAAGTAATTGAGATGCATGCCATCGTGTTAGAATTCAAAATTTTGACATTATGTCATCAGGAATGAAAAAAATATCCATATTAACAAGCTTACAGGTATATGCACTAGTACCAAAAGTGTTTAACCAATCAAAACATTACCTCTAGTAGGTAGAAAAAATAAAAGAAAAACAAAATTAACCAAATAAAAAAATATATTAAAAAAAAAAAATTTACCCAGTACCACAACACTTTAATCTGATAGCATAGAAGTAGCTATGCTACCAGAATACTGTCCAAGATTGGCAAGATTGATAAATATTTACTTGGGATGTGTTATAGTCAAATTTTATACAACTGATGAATGGTGTTGAATAAATATAAATACAACAAACCTTAAAAAGTAATGTTATTTGAGAATTAATTTAAATTAATATTACAGATTTACTTTTAAAACCATTTTTATTAATGTAAGTCTTAATATTTGTTGGTTAAATTTTAAATTTAATAATGTCATTTTTTTTTATTACAGCTCTTTGCTAGTTGACTCATTTGCATAATTCACTGGACCATGGCCTCATCAGAATGATGTAATGATAATGAATATTCATTGTCATACACTTAAAACTACAAAAGGAAACTGCTGCAATGACACCACAGCAAAAGCAGCTTCTAATAGCATATATCTTCAGCGGCAGCAAATTTCGCATGTGTAACATCCTAGCTCTTGGATAGGCTGACTGTCCAGATGTGGACCAACATTTTAAAAGTAAGTCCAGAATTGGACCAAC
>NW_022703415.1:0-605 GCF_011630105.1 Anneissia japonica | reverse complement strand
CATGTGCGTTCGTGTACGAAACTATGCCTACTCAGCTTCGTGTAGAAAATTCGACCAGACAAGTTTTTCCATGGTTTGCCACACGAAGCTAAGAAGGAAAGCAATTATTTTGAGCACCATCGGTAGTTGTTCATCTCACTCAGTTCACGTGGTTTTAGATTATAACAACCCGGTATTAGACTCAATCAACGTTGCTGTTTAATGAAAATACGTTGCATGGTTTGTTTATTGTTATAGTTTATTTTTATAGTCTTTCTACTTTGGTTTGGTTGAAAAGGGCCGTTTGTTTTGAATATTTTCGGGGTTTTTGATGACGTCATCGTCGATACGAGGCATACGTAAAACCGAGGGTTTGTATAACTGGGGTACGTGAAAACGAGGTTCTGCTGTAATACTTTATCTAGTACAGTATTCAAACATGATTTAACAGTGAACTGTAACTATAACGTTTTCATCTTTAATTATCTCTGGTTTAATTTATTTAGATACACACTCATCTCAGCATTTATCTAAAATATAATATAAATGATTTAAATAATAAAAAAGTTATAAAAGAAAGCATATTAGGGTACTTACCTGTGAAAGAATTCACATAGACCTCAGTT
>NW_022703414.1:0-682 GCF_011630105.1 Anneissia japonica | reverse complement strand
TTATATCTATGCTTTTTGTACCCTGTTATCATAATACATTTTTTATATTTCATATTTTATAGACCGGATTATGTTCACTCAACTTGTATACACCGATATCCATTATTCAATTAAGACTTTATCTCACCCATTATATTGCTACTAGTTTTACTATTACATATTATTATATTATCATTACTATCGTTACTATTGTAATTATTAATTATTATCATGTCCTCTATATCATTATATTATATTATAATGTATACACTTATTCTTTAATTATGTTCATTGTGATCTATAATGAATCTTTCATCATTACAGAGATTTATATTTTCTTGCCTTTTATTATTGTCATTTTACTCATTAATTTATTTCCTTAATCCTTAGTTGCCTTACAGCCACCTGCTGTTTATTCACCATGATTATTTCACTTTTGTTTATATCAACTTGTTTGTAGGCCCGATGATACCTTTTGTTATAATAATTGAGTCATCATGATTAAGTCTGACCAATCGCCTATTAGATATTATTGTATTGTATTGTTCCAACTTTCTCATAATGTTAATCAGTCATGCTGAAGGGGACCTGAGGTCAGGTCGAAATATTCATGTTTTAATTAAATAGTGTTCTAAAGTCTACTCCGTCCGGGTTTTCATTGAGTTATGTATCTAAGGAACACACGCGGATTACATCATGCATA
>NW_022703413.1:0-556 GCF_011630105.1 Anneissia japonica | reverse complement strand
GTGGTAATTCCACTCATAGTTAATCTCGGCATATAGCATAATTATCCAATCCTGAAGCTCTGTGACTGATGACGTTTCATATCAACGCGCGCTTGTCTGGTGGGGATTTCCTCTAACTCCCCTGACCACTCTGCTGCGCGAGTACATATTTTGCAAACACCGGTGTTGAACAATAAACCAACCATTTTACTACCGTACGGCATTAACTAGGATGCTTTAGACAGAAGAAGACTGCCGTTCTTTTCAAACGACCCTCGAATCATAGTACCTATATGATTTTTTAAGGCCTAAGAGTGCAATTTCCGGGCACTTCAAGAGGTCCATATTCTCAAAATGTTTGCATCTCAGCCTCAACTATGGTGGGCCAGAGGTCGTGTGGACTTTCACGCACCCCTACTTTAGAATTTGGAGGAAAAATGTAAAAAGTCTACAGCACCCGGTATTCCCAGGCTGTCACCAATCCAAGTACTAACCAGGCCTGACGTTGCTTCACTTCGGTGATCGGACGAGAACAGGTGTTTTCAACGTAGCATGGCTGTAGACATGTGGATGATAT
>NW_022703412.1:0-642 GCF_011630105.1 Anneissia japonica | reverse complement strand
TACTCCAAAACTTTACATGAGTTGCCCACACAGATCGTGTATATTGACAATATGTATATGTTTAACACCTCGCAAATCAGTGACAAAAACTGTTTAATACATAAGTGGATTTATGTAGTCTTCGTCGCCAGTTGTAGTGTATTCGCTCGGATAACCAACAGAGCAGTCCAACAAGACATTATTGTAACTCAACCATTTTAATGTAACAACGTATATCCGCGCGTTCGCATATCATTAGCTCCGCGCGTATCGTACAACTAATTAGCATATAACATAAACAATAATAGTAGCAAGCCTATACTCAAATATGCTACAGCTGTTATAGAATTAGAAATGCTTGGAATAGCATGGGCAGCTCAAAAGTGTTATAAGTTTCTGGAAGGCCTACCCAAGTTTGAAATAATGACTGATCATCATCCATTAGTACCATCCTCAACACACACAGACTAGATGAGATCATGAATGTCAGACTTCAACGCCTCCGAACTAGGATGTCGCGATATAACTATCATGCCAGATGGATCAAAGGCAAAGAAAATTTAGGAGCTGATGCACTCTCCAGACATACACATGAGCCGCCAAACACCTCAGACGAATTGGCCGAGCAACCTACTGTAAATGGAGATCATGTGGACGAAGCTC
>NW_022703411.1:0-554 GCF_011630105.1 Anneissia japonica | reverse complement strand
CAAACGTAACGTGTCGGTCGATCACCCCGCTCAAATCGTTCCAATGGCCAAAAACGGTCTCGGGAGAAAGGGGGGAAAGGGAGGATGAGGAGGATAAAGACGAAGCCGCCACTACGATCGAGAAGCATAGAATGACGCAGAACATTTTTTTGCGCTTCGAACGTATAAGAATCGAACGTTAATCTCCAGAGTAGCATTACAGAGCAATATACCGAGATGAAGAGAGTCCAATTTTTCTGTCTACTGATTGCAACAGCAGCAGCTTGTTCGATGGCGAACGCATACAAATTAAGCGTTAAACACAGTTTGCATTGCGAAGCACATAACCTGATAGACGTGAAGAATTGTCTAAAACTTTCCGGCCACGGTCAAGAAAACCTCACGGCGAACGATGGTTTTATCGGCGGGAAAGGCCAATGGATGTTCTACCGAGACGCACGTGCGTTGGCATCCGATTCGGGCGATCTTCGTGATAACATACCGGCAATTGTCACAATAGGCGTTGCTGCAGCTGTTGTATCCTGTCTAATCGTCGGTGCGTGTATTTACTGCAT
>NW_022703410.1:0-1750 GCF_011630105.1 Anneissia japonica | reverse complement strand
AATCCTTAAAAAGTATTGTTTTAACATTGAAAATGGGGAAAATAACAGCATAGAATGAAGTGTAGCTATATAAAGGTTAGTTTAATGCAATAAAATAGATTTTTAAAAATTTGACATTCCAGCATGTTTTGGCCATTTTCTCTGAAACACGATTTGCAACGAGTGACTGGTTTGGCTTGTCTTTGCCACAAATAAAGAAAAAAATTTTTTCCCCCTGAAATTTCCACTTTTTCGTGGCGGCTGGTTCGCTAATTGGCCAAAAATAAAATTTTATTTTTATTCGAAATCATCAATATTCGCAGTCGGCAGGTTCGCTAAACAAGGTATAAAAAAGTCTTGCCTTAACTGTTAGTGTTAAAAGCATTAGTCATCCTCTTGCAAACATAAAACAAAATGCAACCAATATTTCTGGGTATCCAAAGTCACGAAGGAAGTTGTACACATTTGCTGTAACAATAATCAAACATTTTTTATTGCACTTAAAAAAATTCTTAACTACAAACTCATCAGTGGTGGGTGTTGTGGCGCCCCCATTTCATTCTCATCCAGTTTGAGGGCGCCGTACAGTGAATGGTGAATTCCCTTGAGTAGGGACCTGTTGATCCTCTCAGAGCCTGTCAAAGAATTTCAGGTATAAAAAGTGTAAGTATTTTATTCGTGTATATTTAAAATGTTTAATGGTGAATAAATAAACTTGTTATTGTTTATTTAAAAAAATATACAATAAATATATATTCATCATTTGATTATTAAAAAAAATATACAATAAATATATTCATCATTTGTTTATTAAAAAAAATATACAATAAATATATTTATCATTTTTTATATTTCGCAATTTTGCATTTCTGCTTTACCTTGTCATTTTGTTCTTGCTACTATCCTGATACATTATTTCTTTTTGTCTTAAAGCAGTGTGATAAACATCTTACTGCTAATCATTAGCAGCCTTACAAATAATGAAACAGCTTTGATGTATGTTTTTGGCAAATCATATGCTATCTATAACCTTATCATCCTATATGTGGAAAATCAACAACTTAGACTTGGGGATCCATGCAGACTATTAACATGTCTCAAATGGTCCACGAATGCAAAAATGTTGGAAACCAACAGCAGTTAGCCCAGTTCGTAGAGTGCTTTCGATTTGCACATAACTCTGGAATGGATTCACCCATCCCACGTTCTCTGCACGATGTCCTAGAATTCAGACAACAGGAACTCAAAGTGACTTCATAGTGGCATCACTATGTTATAGGTCCTACCACTGTCATACAATCAAAAGCTCCCTAACATTGCTAGGTGACATCAGAGGCGAATCCACAGATGTTCGAAAGGGGGGGGGGTCAAAGTTAAGCCGATCCACCTCTGGACATTGTGTTACAAGTACTGCTGCATACACGTCATACTGTACCACAATATGATGTATTGCTTATTGTTAAATTTTACAAAAAACTGATATTCTTTGCTCTGAATGGGCAACTCTTGGTATCCAAAGTCTACATTCTTTTTGAATATCGAAGTAGTGGACCTAATGTTAGTCTCACTAATGATGAGAAGTGGCCACAATATTGTATAAACATTTTTGGTGAATGTATTTATCTTTATTTAGAAACTATGAAATATTTGCAACTGGGGCAAACCAGTTAACAACCCATCAGCAGTGCCACTGCAAGCACATCCATTTGCACCTTACCTGCATGTCAAAGCTGCTATGTTGATATGGAGAGAGTTTCCAAGCAATCTTCTG
>NW_022703409.1:0-575 GCF_011630105.1 Anneissia japonica | reverse complement strand
ATTAACAAATCTAAAGAATATAAACCGCAGCAATCGTATCAATTTTAAAAGAGCCCAGAACATTAGTTAATAAAAAATAAATAAATAAATTTATTTACCAGAGTGCTCTGGTCCAGTCTCTGTTGAGTAGATAATTGACAACGAGACACTTAGGAAGTACAAAGTTTTAGGAAGTGCTATACAAATGCTCATTATAACAGTGGGCCATAGCCTCAGCAGAGTACAGTATTATTTAATCATAAATTGTATAGGGACAGTTGCGTATCTAGAAGTAACAGGGGGATGATGTGGGAGACGCAAACGTGCAGTGGGGCTCAATGATTTTTTTTCTGTGGGACAGGGGTGGATCCATTTGAAAGAGGGGGTTCATTTTCCCATAAACCCAAAAATGAAAGGGGATCCGGGGTCCTCCCCCGGGAAAATTTTGATTCCTAGATGGCCGGAAATAATTATGAGCTTTCCCGACTTCTGAGGTGTCTTTTAATGACCTTTAATTTCTTCAAAATTCATGGTTTTACCCCTCTTAAAAAAGGTCAGGTGATTTTATCTCATTCTTAGGCCTATACCAAAGAAAA
>NW_022703408.1:0-1033 GCF_011630105.1 Anneissia japonica | reverse complement strand
GTGGCAGGTAGTTGTGCTCTTGTAGATTGTGGGCCTGGCAACGTTTGTGTCGAAGTTCCTGGTGCCGTGGGACAATACTTATGTTTGTGTTCAGCCACTGGGTATTTAGCTGCGCAATGCCCATCTGCAGGTAAGCCTAAAAAACCGCTCAGTCCTACGACATTTTGGTCATGTTTTTATTCATGCAATTTTTTCATGTAATATTACAATCATTTGCAAATCAAACCAGTATTATTATTATAAAAATACAATAATGTCATCGCATTGGATTGATTTTTGTCTAATTATTTGACAAAATCTAACATTTTACGACTACCTGGTTTTTGGGCTTAATAAAAGCATTAAAAACAGATTACAAAGAGCTCAGAACCGAAATGTTCGTTTCATACTTAATAAAGTGTGCAGAGCCTAACTGAACTAAATTCAGTAGGCTACTTGAATGTTACATCTAGGATTAGGTACAATTTAATGCACGTTCATAAATTTTTTAATAAGTCATCTGTATCAGATTTTTACAATAATTTTAATAGAGTCAACACTTTACATTAACCCATTGCACGTTTCAGTATTAAACAGTTTTTTACACTTTCAATGCATTTTATCGTCTATTTTCACTAAATTGTATTCCTCTTTGCCCCCCCCCCCTTTTTTTTATCTTGCTGATTTTTTACTTCTCTGTTTTGTATTCTCTTTTTTTTCGCGCCGCCTTTAGGCTGCTACGATCAAGAGGAAATAGTCATTAAGAAACTGTAGGTAGCGGTAGCATTTATTACGAAGAAATGGCAATTCCGAACTAACAATGCGCACGCGCAGTTAACAAACAACGTCCGTGAATTATCTATAAAAACACAGTGAGCATGCGCTTGGAAATGCTAGACAGCCAGTGAGCATGCTCACTGAGTAAGTGACGTTGTCCAGCGATGTCAAGCATGCGCAGTTTCCAAAAAGACGTCTCAGAAACCAAATGGCGTCTGCGAAGAGCATATGATTACCAGTGGCGGCTCTAGGTTATATTTTCTGGGGGGGGGGGGCG
>NW_022703407.1:0-2596 GCF_011630105.1 Anneissia japonica | reverse complement strand
TGATTTGCTACAGATTTAAAATAAATTTACCTCGAACAAACACTCGTAGTATAGCATGTTGACCCAAGTATCGTTTTCCTTCCTCGTAGCATTCGTAAATACCATCGTTTTTTTTCCGAACGTTTTCAATAGTCACGTTGCTTAACCCTTCCCACTCTATGATATCGGATCCTCCATCTTTCTTCCACTTTAACTTATTGGCACTAACACCATTTAGAGTCATTACCATTTTAAGAGTTTCACCGATACTGGTTGTAATAGTTCGGGGTTCTGCTATAATGTGTGCTAGAATAGAAACGAAATCGTGAACATAAAATCACTGTGTTAAAATAAGAATGGATTTTTTATGACATCGTTATGACGCCACGAGGTATAGATTAACAACCAGATTTAGAAGTTATAAAATTATTAGTTCAACATTAAATTGAGTAGTGCTCTGACTATCCATATAACAGATTTACAGTTTAGTTTACGCATAAGTATTGTCCTACAAAAGAACACACAAATATATGGCCAGTAATTTATTCAACACGAATATTTCATTATTGTAAGTTACACGTATGTTCCGGATTATATAGCTGAACAGCATAAGTAAACAAATTGAAATAGATTGAAGAATTGTTGTATTGCAACACTGTATTATAAATTGACTAAGAAATATATCTGTGCAATATATGTCAAATTGGTGTTGGAATAGCAGGATATTTTAGGCCTACAGTGTTTTTGGGGTTCATGAGGCTAAGATGCGTCTCACACACGTACAGAGCCATGACTTGTATCATGGACTAGCACAGAGTATGGTCCCTAACCATACGGTTACCATTGTGTAAGTCATTGCATGCTATTACTCTACATTTCTAGATTTATACTGTCCATGATCACTTCACTTTCGTTCTTCTTGGTGAAAAGGGAGGTAATTCGTAAATCTTCCTCTGGGTCTATAGCCTTTCTACTCAAGCCAACCACACCTTCTCGTGGTGAACCATGTTAACCAGAGTCTCGAGGCTCTGGGACAAACGTGGGCTATGGCGAATGTAGGTAAAAATGGCCCCGGTAAAAATGGCCCAGGAAAAAATGGCCCTGGAAAAAATGACCCCGGTAAAAATGGCCCCAGTAAAAATAGCCCCAAATGACAAGTAGGTAAAAATGGCCCCCATGAAAAGTCACATTTTTTTTTTAAATCTTCAAATATTTTAATACTGTAATAAGCAAGAATTAAATAATAACAAATGAATACAGTTACAGACAGACAGATGCAAATTTTACTGAGAGATTATCGGAAAACAATGGCCATTGAATAACATTTTTTGATAGTAGAAATAAGTTTTAAAAACGTTATTCCACAACAAAGTAGAGGAATGACATACATACAGTACTTCAACTACCAAAATGTACAACTCATAGAAAACCACAAAATTCACTTTTGTTAAGTATCAAACGAAATTACTTTACATGTATAAACAGTGCAAATAAACAGTAGTTAAAGCATGTTGATCAATTGTGTGTTTGAATCACAAGTTCATGTATAGGAAAAGGGAGAGGCTTACTTTCTCACAAACTTAGCAATAAATGTTCTGCTTAGAGTTATTTCAAAGAATCCCATCCAAGACTTTAAGTATGATTGTGCAACTCTCTTTAAAAAGAAAAAAATAATAATAATTTGATATTCATATAAACTCACTGTTTGTGGGGTTTACCAATAGGCCTACCCGGATTGGATTTCTGGAAAATTGTGATTCCGCTTCCGTGAAATTAGCAACAAATAAATTATGTTAGTATTAATAAATGCAAGATTTATGTTGATTTATTGATTATGTTGTTGCTATTTTTTAACATTTAAATGGAAAAAAATAAAAAGTGTTATTTATGGCTTTTTATCTTTGAATATTTTATCATTGAATATGTAATTCCTGCAAAAAGTAAAATGTAAATGACAAATTATTTGATGTTAGATTCCTTTAAAAAACTAAATTATTTCAGTTGAAAAAAATGCATATAATGATTTTTTTAAAATCAGTTTTAATACAGAATTTTATTATTGGGGCCATACTTACCTACCTGTCATTTGGGGTCATTTTTACAGGGGCCATTTTTTCCGGGCCATTGTTACCGTACACCGGCTGGCTGTGCAGCAGTATTGCTGTGAGGAGGGCGTGTGGACGTTCCACAGGATCAAAAGAAGTAAGACCTGACCTGACAAGGGCGGATGAGCTCCAAAAAGGGCCACGGCCATCCATATCTGGAGAGGAGTTAGGTACCACCAGATTACATTGCCTATTAAAACACGATGATGAGTACACTGTAAAGCTACACTGTTAAAAAAAAAGGTGCAAATACCTACTTAAAAAGGTACAAAACGATGCAACACCACAGCCACCTTTTAAGGTGCACAATTGTACCTCTAAATAAAGGTGCAACCTTGCACCCCATTATATGGTACAGTAATGCTCCTTTGGGGTTCAAAATTGTACCCTTTAATTATGACATGATTGACAGAAGGTGCAAACTGTGGTCAGAAAAGCTCCTTATTTGGGTTCATTTTAGCACACTAAAGGTGCATTTTCGTACCTTGGGGTTTACATGAGCACCTTATAAG
>NW_022703406.1:0-835 GCF_011630105.1 Anneissia japonica | reverse complement strand
CTCCTCATTTATAAACTTTCTAAATTTTATTTTACTGGAAATGTTTTAAAGCTTTTGCGCAATTAGTTATACAATGGAAAACAAAGGGTCTCAATTGTACATCAGACTGGCTCCCTGTGAGATCAGGTGTCCGCATGAAACAATTTTGGGACCTTTATTTTTTACCCTTTTCATAAACGACTTACCTTCGAATTTCAATTCCTATTGTTTACTCTATGCTGATGATTTGAAATTGATTAGATTAATATCTCATATGCACGATTCACGCCTTTTTTAGATGATCTACATAAACTTAATTCATGGTGCAATACTTGGCATATGGAACTTAGTTTAAGTAAATGTAAAGTTTTAAATATTTGTATTAAAAAGAACAAAATTTTATTTCCATACAGTATATTTTGTAATCATACTTTAGACAATGTAAATTCTCATTGTGATCTTGCATAATTATCGACTCTAAGCTTAATTTTAACGAACATATTAAACATTATATATTTTAAAGCTAATAGGATGTTAGGACTCGTCAAGCGAAATTGCGGGCATATTAATAATGTAAATACCCATATCTCTCTGTGTAATTCCTTAGTTAAACAGCAAGTTGAAACTTGTACAGTTATTTTTAACAGCATCAGTTCAACACAAGCCTCTAAAATTGACATTATTCAACACCGCTTCGTTAAATTTGTTTCAAGGGTATGTAATGTTCCAAAAAGTTCTATTAATCTTTCTTCACTTAAAAGTCGACGTAATTTCCTGGATTTAACATTTTAATTTAAATGTGTTAATGGTATCTATGGTAATTACTTAACTTTATCTTTATTTGGTATATCTGTTA
>NW_022703405.1:0-559 GCF_011630105.1 Anneissia japonica | reverse complement strand
TCCGGAGCCGTTAGCAAAGTCGCCGAACTGAAAAGTCAGATGGACATCCAACTTCGAAAATTCGGTCGGGTCGACGAACTGGAAAGTCGGGTGGAAGCGAACCACCAGAAAAACGAAAAACTTGCGAAGCAGATAGCATCCATCAAGCTGACGCATAAATTGAAAGACGATCGTCTCGGTAAATTGCAGGTAACTGCAGCATATTATTTATTATTTGTTTTTCTTTAGACTCGAATCGCTCGGAAATTTTAATGAAATGTTTTTCTCTTTCGTTTAAGAAACTACTGGCGGGGCAAGCGGACAATATTGAAACTTTGGAAAATACGTCGAAGAAAGACAGAAAAGCGAACGAAGACATCCGACGGATGGTCGATTCGTTGCACGGATCGACGACAGCGTTGACGAAGAAGGTGGAAGAACTGGGAGCCATAGGTGGAACCGGGGGAAGAGGAGGAGGAATACTCCGCGGACCCGCGCAACAACAGATTTCGAAAATGCAGAAGGAAATGGACATCCAATCCGCACAGCTGTCGGAACAGAATTTGCGTTTTCAGATTCT
>NW_022703404.1:0-1651 GCF_011630105.1 Anneissia japonica | reverse complement strand
ATATATGTATATACATATATACATATGTATATATATATGTATATAGATATACATATATGTACATATTGGATGTTAAATTTGTTTAGAATTGTGGTAGGTGTTTGTTGTATTTGTCAATTATGCTTTTATATAGTATTGATACCGAATAAATATAATAAATATATTACTTACGGTAATATATCGAAAACGAGTACGTGCAGGATATATTTAAGAATATATATATACTGTATGTATATATATATTACGTATAGAATACTTATAAGCAACATATATGCAGATAATATATCGAAAAACAAATATAGTGCAGGAAATATATTAAGATGTATAGATATACAAAGATTTTGAGTACATTAACTCATTCAGATAACTTTATGCTGCAATATTTCATGAACGTGTATTTTAATACAATTGTTATAGGATTATTTAAATTAAAGCGAATTTTACGACTGAGGGATCGTTTTTTGAAGTCACTATATAAATATTATTACACTTTATTAAAATATTTACAATTATTAGAATATAAAAACGGTACAATATATAAACATACAAAGCTTGACACTTTATTAAATTATTTACAATTATTAGGATATAAAAATGGTAGAATATACAAATATTCAAACCTTAAAGGCATTAAACTTCAGTGTTCCTGTGGCCTTTTTCATCTAATTTCCTGAACGTATTACCACCTGTGTGGCAAGGCGTGAAATTTGAAATTCCAGAGAACCGCGTGACATGAAATTAACGTGACGACGGAAATGGTGGACTTTTAGCACAAAAAAGACAATATTTTGTTTATGTTTAAGATCCCAGGGGAGGATATTCGTGATGTACGTATGAACACATCTGCTAAGGTATGCCTAAGTATTAAAAGTAAACGTGTAACTTGCAATATTTTTTAATAGGCCTACACTCGGACGGACGCTGGGGTTTTTCGATAAGACTTTTTAATGTGTTTAAGGTAGGTCCTATGCACTTCTATATAGTTACGCTTCAGTGTAATGTAAAATTGACAAAAGCATGTTGGACTGATATATTTTCATATCTTAAAATACAGGGATGGTACTTGCTTTAGCGTTCTTGTGGTCATTTTCACTTAATACTGTATTCTGTACGCACCACCTGTGTAGACTTTGCCAAAAATTCTAAAAGAATCACATGAACTAATGGCGGACATGGTCGATAGATGTATTCTAGCAGAAAACTCCATAATTTGCTGTATTAGGGTATTTACGTGATGTATATATCAACAAAAATACTAAGGTAAGTGTCATAATCAATAGTAGATTTTTCTAAGCTTAATTTTAAATATGATGCAGGTGTTCTCTTCATGGTAAAACACATACTTTCTCAAACTGATCATCTACTCTATAATGAGTACGAATTTCTTTATCTAGTCGTACTAAACGCTTAACAAATCATTTTTCCACACAAATTACAATTTATAACAAATAGGGCCTACGTTGAAAGATAACTTTTGCTACTCATGGAAAGAACACCCGGATCACATCAATCACTCTAATTATTAAATTGTACTGTAATTACCTAATTTAGCTTTCCCAATTTTATTTCAATTGTAATTGAATTGTTTTTACCTTTTATTAATTAAACTTTTCTATTTGAATTGTAAATTGAATTGTGTTTCTTAATCTTA
>NW_022703403.1:0-2206 GCF_011630105.1 Anneissia japonica | reverse complement strand
ATCTGTCGTTTTCTTCTTTTCCACAGTGGACGAAAAAAGTCAGTTATTCTACGACGTTTCGTAATTCTTTATCACTAAAAATTAACACTCGTTTTGACGCACTCCGTTCTGTTGTGTGTGTCTGCTGTTGAAAACAACCTTCTTAATTTTGTGACTGGCTATGATGACTGAGATGGACCATGTTGACTTATTAATAATATTTTGTTTGGGATGGAAAAAAGGAGTCGATTTCCCAAAAATGCTCCATCAGCAAATAGGTTAGTGTGCGCTGTGGACAGTATGGCTATATCAGGTGATTAAATCGCAAAACTTTAGCTGCATTTGGTGGATTAAGTCGCAAAACCTTAGCTTCGTTTAGTGGCGCAATTTACGGTACTCTAGGTAGACGGCGACCGGTTTCGTTACCGGTTGGTACATTTCTTACAAATATTCAGGCAAAGGCCAGTCAAAGTTGAGACGGGAGCCGGGTTTTTATCGATGTTTGCCATCCTTATATGTGAGCCACCGTAAATTCATGGTTTGCCGGAGTTAGGTTCAATTTAAATCTCCCAACTTCTGAAGTTCTGAAGCTGAGATATTCTATGAATGAAGGCTTGTATCGCAGGCTAGAATTAAAAAACGGGTGACCAAATAATGAATTAGGTGCTAAATGTTGAGTTAATGCTGGGTAAGTTAAAAACAGACATTCCGTCCGAGTGGGACTCATTCAAAAATTTCAGGGGGGTCGCTAGAAAACAGGGGGGTTCGCTAGAAAAGGGGGGCACGCCCGAACCATAAAACCCCCCTGGCTACGGGCCTGCAGTATTCACTTACAGTTTACTGTTAATCTGCAGTCATCGGAATGGGGTACAGTTGATCCTGTAGACTGGTCGTATACTCCACATGTATATGTACCCTTGTCCCATCGTGACACCTCTTTAATAACCAAGCTAACGTTCCCGGACGTTGCGTCACCCAGTGAATACCTCGAGTTTAGATTAGATGGGTCGTCTGATCTTATCACGACAGTTCCATTAATCTTCCAATACCACTTGCGGATAACGGCGTTAGATGGCGAAAAGAAGCAAGGCAATAATGCGCTGTCCCCTTCATTCACACGTTGGTTGTCTGTAACTAGGGCATCAATACTCTGGCAAACTATAAATCATGCATAACAACATTCAAAACTGTTTTTAAATAATTAATTCGAACAAAGACGCAAGACCACAAAAGAACTGTAAACTCGTACGGTATTCTATCAAAAATTTAGTAAGCAGTTCAGCTGCACTGCCCAAGTTCTTCTTCTGAAGCAGGCCGATATTGTGGTGGTGTCATTCGCATGTCTGTTATTCCAGGTTTACTTTATCAGCTCACTTTTCCACTTCTCTACCACTCACCAACAACATTGTAGAGCAATGAGGAATTAGACATCCTTGCAGGGGCGGCGGAAGCATTTATTGATTGGTACGGCGGAGTCTCCAACCTCAGCCCCACTACCATGGTGGGGCTGAGGTTGGAAAATTTTATAAAATTTCATAGTTACCAACATGAGAGATTTGAAATTCGTGAGTGACTATACCAGTTTGCTTGAGTGGGTGGGGGGGGGGGGCGGGTCCCCAAGCGGCAGCGGAACCACCCCCGCCGCTCCGACAATCTGAGCATTTTAAAAATGTTTTAAAACATTTCAGGGAGTGTTGATAATACAGGTACATAAGCAAAAACATTATTAATAAAGCCAATTTGAGTTTCAATGTAGACCTATGTTTAATTTTGAGCACCCGAACTATGTAGACCTACAAAAACATTTCATTACTGATCAATAGTAAATCGTTAGTGAAATAAGTAGGAACTTCAAGGAAATACTATACTCTCTTATGACTCAAGATTCTGCATCACTGTTTTCATAGTTTAAATACAACCAATTTCTTCTAATTTTAAATATATTTTCCCCTGAATTTGTGATAAACCGTTATCACGCATAGGCTTGTGTTAAACGCGTGACAAATTTAGGATCACGCATGTGTTTCTGCGTGCAAAATGCGTGTTTCATCCAAAATCACTTTCAAATGCGGGACCGTCCCGCACGATGCGAGACGGTTGGTAACTATGAAATTTACACGTCTAGATGCTCAAAAATAGCACTCAAGTTCTTAATTTCGTTAATTTATTTTTTTCATTCATCATTTGTTCAATCACACTACAGTGAAATAATACAATAATATACCAG
>NW_022703402.1:3519-4716 GCF_011630105.1 Anneissia japonica | reverse complement strand
TGTGGAATTTTCAAGGGTCTTCGTTTTATAGACACCCTATATGGGTGTCTACAAAACGAAGACCCTTAATTATCTCGTCCATCCTATGTTGGTGTCACTACCAAATGACCGATGCTGCACATGCGTCACTATACCACATTCCTACTGTTATTACTGTTGATTTTAACATGGAACAAGTTTATTGAATGAAATATTCAAGGTTTCTGTAGGTCCCAAAATATACGCGTATCGCTAGGCCAAGCCTTCGTTAGAGGGTAGCAGCGCCAAGACGCGCTCAGCCACCAGCCGTGGACGTACGACATTGGTTGTCGCTTTGGAACTGGAATAAAGGGTAAATCATTCAATTGACTCAGATTAGATGTGTATAAGAGACAGGAGGAATAATGCACGCAGTAGTAATTTGTAAGCAAGAATAGACCTTTCCGGGCTGTCAAAAAAAAAGTGGGTCTTCGTTTTTCTGGTCTTCGGTCTTCGATTTGTAGACACCCATAGGGTGTCTATAAAACGAAGACCCTTAAGTATTTCTTGATATTCCTCATTTTATTCCGATAAAATAATGAAATAAGTACTGGCACCTATTTTATTATGATTTTGAAATACAGTACTTTCAATAAGATAATTGAGAAATAACTGGAGGTCTTCGTTTTTCGGGTCTTCGGTCTTCGTTTTGTAGACACCCATATAGGGTGTCTATATGATGTCTATAAAACGAAGACCCTTGAAAATTTCACAAACAGACGCCCAAAAAATTTCTTAATTTGGATTTTGTGAGAGCCTGGCGTATTATCATCAAAATGAAAGAGAAAAAATAGGGGTCTTCGCTTTTGGGTCTTCGGTTTTCGGTCTTCGTTTTATAAACACCCAACAAAAAGTTCAGAATTTGGAAAATTTTGCCATTCTTGTGGTGAATCTTTAATGGAGGACTCAACTTCTAATATTAATACACGAAAACGGCCAAGTCCAAATGAAAGTCCATCATCAAGTAGGCCTAAGCTTGCTCGTCTCTCATTTGAGGCTTTCAGAGATAGGAAAGAAAAGGAAAGGAGTACTAGAATCACCAAGAAAGCCCTGTCAACGAAAATAGAGAAAAACCCCGAGGTCACCATACAGATCGGTCTTTTAACGTGATGGTGTGCTGAAAAGTGTCAGGGGATCATCTCTTCCCTTGAAAGTAAATCCTTTGATAGGAATGGAGGA
>NW_022703402.1:1507-3512 GCF_011630105.1 Anneissia japonica | reverse complement strand
AAAAGGGGCCGAAAACATGATCAAGTTTAACAAAGAGCTCATCAGCTTCCCAGAGGCTTTTACTTTATTATACCCCGACAGAAGTGCAGTGCAATTTTTGCCAGGTAGTGAGGATACAAAGATACAAGAATGAGCTAGGAAAATCCTACCAACGGATTACTTTGTATTTATGCCTCAAAATCGATTATAACGAATGAGCTGAATTTGAGTCTTCTTTTTAGCATCTCTCATCTGATCTGACCTCAGTCTGTTGTCAACTAATATGAAATGCGCGCGCGCAAAGGCTTTTCCATTTTGTTTGCAGGGTTTCCTTTTTTTGTTTGTAGCGTTTCATTTTTTTGTTTGCAGCATTTCCTTTCTTGTTTGCAGCGTTTTCTTTTTTTTGCTGGAGTTTTTATTTTTTGCTTGCAGCGTTTCTTTATTTGTTTGCTAGTGTTTTTATTTTTTTGTTTGCAGCGTTTCTTTTATGTTTGCAGCATTTCTTTTTTGTTTGCAGCGTTTCATTTTTTGTTTGCTGGTGTTTTCTATTTTTGTTTGCATCGTTTCCATTTTTGTTTGCATCATTTAGATGTGTATAAGAGACAGTCTTGATGTACTGTTCATTTTTGTTTGCAGCGTTTCTTTTCTGTTTCCATGATTTCTTTTTTGTTTGCAGCGTTTCTTTTTTGTTTGCAGCATTTCTTTTTCTTTGCAGTGTGTCCCTTGTGGGCCATCGTATGATAGACTTTCAAAATAAAAAGATAATCGTAACAAAAAAAAAATAAAGAATCGTCCTCACATTATCTTCTCGAAATAATACAGCACGTCAGTGATTAATTTATAATTCCAAAGTTAGGTAAATATGATTATATATGATATCTACAATGATATGTTAAAATCCCATAATTGAATTGTCCTCATGAACAGAATAATGAAAGAAAGTTTATGCAGCATCAGTGTTTTATAAAATGTTATAAAGCTATACGCGCGCACGCTGTTTGGTGACAACATGGCGCCCATGCGCTCTCTATCTACGGCTCGCGATTTTTTTTCCGTACGAAACATTTGCATGAAACTTCACTCGGGCCATCTCGGATTGACTCGAGTGAGTACGATAAGAGGAACAAGAGCAGACACTTCGCAATGTCGTGACGCTCGAGTTTTACTATTATTGCTCTTTCTATGTTTACCTACGGTAGGCCTATGAAATTTCACGGACTTACGTGATGTACGGCACTGTGTAACTAACTGTGACCTTCTTGGATGTTATTAAATGTGTATATTATCTACAACAACAGCTAGTACCTCCTGTTATAAAGTGTAGATAGGTACAGTTATACCAAAGGCTAGAGAGAAAGAGGATAAACATAGGCCTAACTACAGGCTGAGGTCTTACCATAGGCCCTCTTAAACTGGCCTAGCGTCATAAGCTGACACAACAGTTCACGCTTCACATACTGACATGGACTGAAATTTTGGGGGGAAAATGGGACAATTGAAGCATGAAATGAAAAATAGAGCGCATAAGAGAAATATTAAATAAATAATATACCATTCCGGCGTTATCAACTTGTCCAAACTATCATTGTAATGTAATTAATGTTAAATAATAATAATAATAATTTCAGCATTAATTACCTTTGGCCTAAGCATTGTAATGAAGAACCTACAGATACTGTACTATATTTACTAGGCCTATAAATAATCGCCCAAGGGGAATATCTTTTGTGTTATTTCCCCTTAACGTCGTTTTTTTAATTGTCCTCTAATTCCTCCATTGTCTAAGTTCCCCTTAAGGTACAGGTAATAATAATAATTAATTAATTAATAATAATCATTTCAGCCTTAATTACCTTGGCCTACTTGTAATGAAGAACCTACAGATACTATTTCAAGGCCTATAAATAATAACTAGCCCAAGGGGAATATCTTTTGTGTTATTTCCCCTTTGTCTAAGTTCCCCTTAACGTACAGGTAATAATAATAATTATTATTATAATAATAATAATAATAATAATTATTATTA
>NW_022703402.1:0-1324 GCF_011630105.1 Anneissia japonica | reverse complement strand
ATAGGCTAGGCCTAGATGATAGACTTTCAAAATAAAAAGATAATCGTAACGAAAAAAAAATAAAGAATCGTCCTCACATTATCTTCTCGAAATAATACAGCACGTCAGTGATTAATTTATAATTCCAAAGTTAGGTAAATATGATTATATATGATATGTACAATGATATGTTAAAATCCCATAATTGAATTGTCCTCATGAACAGAATAATGAAAGAAAGTTTATGCAGCATCAGTGTTTTATAAAATGTTATAAAGCTATACGCGCGCACGCTGTTTGGTGACAACATGGCGCCCATGCGCTCTCTATCTACGGCTCTGGTAATGGCGCATGAATGGCGCCCTCTTGCTAAATTGGAAACTTTTGAACCTTGACCGACGCTTCTATTTGTTACGCGTAAATCGCGTAGAACGCTATCTTGTGTTTATAAGATCTTTGCTCTGTACGCAGCGTAAAGAAAGAAAAGAAGAAATTATTGTTCACCCAAAACGCTTCAGAGACAAAAACTTCCCAGACCCCCCATAGCGAGTGCACTGGTAAAGACATAAGACTTGCAAGATTGAGTTTAAGACCTGCCAGGTCAGTACTTGCTGGTGTCTTTGGGAAAGACAGTTTGCTTTAAATGGACCTTTCAGCGAGGCTCCACCCCTTGGATATTGTTGCTAGGTCCCACAAAACAATAGTCTGTAAAAACATACAAAAATATGTTCGTTTGTGGGACTACAGTACATGAGTGTCTGTGAGACCGCCCACGCATATTCCTTCCCTTGGTCTGATTGGTCAGTTGTTAAGTTTGACTGACACACTCTGGAAAGATCTAATACGTCATCCTTTTGACAGGGCGATAAAGTCCCTTCTGCATGAGATCTCAGTAAAAGTAGGGATTGTCGACCTTTTTACTGGCCATGATAGGCATTGCTCTGCACCCACCGCGGGAACAACCTAAACCCAACTAAAATAAAATAACATTCATTGTCAATTCTAAATACTGATTGAGCTTTTCTTTCACTGTTAACAGTTATGCAAAGACTGCTGTCTTTGTTGAGACCCAGAAACATCTCAAGCATAAAAAGCTCAGACAAAAAAAATTGCTTTAGTTTGATGTTATGAAGTAAATTCCAGTCATATAATAAGGGTCTGTTTGTGAAGAATCAGGAATTTTTAGATATTATTTTAACATATGTTAATTAATGAAGTAATTTTTGAGTTTGATCTACTTTTGAATGCAATTTAATTTTGTTGATTTATTCAAATAAATGCCCGGGGCATTTATTGTTGAGAAGGATTTTTGAGGGGAATTTATTGGAGGAGGCGTTAATTCGAG
>NW_022703401.1:0-616 GCF_011630105.1 Anneissia japonica | reverse complement strand
TAGATAGATAATATATATATATAGATAATATTTATATATATTTATATATATAGATAATATATATATGTATTTATATATAGATAATATATAGAACTGGAGGTCGCTGGAACAGATAATATATATATAGATTATATATATATAGATTATAAATATACATATATATTGCATTATATTTGTAAACATCTATCTATATATACATTATATATGCAATATATATATAATGTATATATAGATAGATGTTTACAAATATAATGCAATTGCTGTAATGTTATTTCCAGTTGTACTAATGTTGCACTGAACTGGCAATCTATCCATTACTGGGCTATCCATCAAATGGTAATTCCATGGTTGGAATGGAGTGTAATCCATTGAAAATGAAAGGCACTTTAATCATAAACTATTAGACCAGGAACCCAAGGGTGTCAGCATAGCTGGAAAGTTAACCAATTTTTGTGTATATAGTAATGTTCTATGTGCCTGTCTATGTAGGAGAATGGGCATCTGCCGGTCCCATTGTGGCGGGTGTGGTCAGGAGGGGCATAAAAAAGGCCCCAAAAATTGAGCTAGATCAACTTGTGAATTAACCCAATGAAACCTATCAGAATATATTCGGCAT
>NW_022703400.1:0-947 GCF_011630105.1 Anneissia japonica | reverse complement strand
ATAATTCCATGCTAAAATAATTTGACCAGGCATATAGGGCCTACCATGGGCCTAAATTGCGTGATGGTTTTACTTCTGTAGTTTATGTCCTCGCCTATTAAAATATATTAGACAAATTATTCTCATAAATATGGCATTTGATACTAGTAGGCTTAAGTGTGTAAGTAGATCCCTCTTTGGTGGTAACGCTGATAAAAATGATTTATTTATATGGTTATTTTATATTCACCCGTATGCAATGTATTAGGGGTACAGTATTGTATGATTATTGTAGTGGCAGCAGCAGCTGGGAGGGGTAAGAGGTGGGGGAAGGTCATCTTCATGAATACTCAGGTAGCTTATTGTCCGATTTTCTTTTCCAGATATCACAAATCCATGTTAAATGATAACGTTTTAAAGTTAAAAGTCTTTTTTTTTTTCCAATATTAAAGTTGCACTTTGTAACGTCGAAGTTGAATGGTTGGATTATCCACGCAAATCCTTTCAAAGAATACGTCTAAAAATAATCTCATCAGAGTTGGCTAAAAGTCACTGACTTTCAACAGAGTAAAATCCGGATTTGATCACAAAAGCTTGGCGATATAAATAGTCACACTTGTTACGTGACAAATAAAAATTTACGTCAGCAAAATATAATGCTGTCAACGCCAAATAGTGATTTTTTTCATGGACAATAGCTTATATCAACACCAATCAAGAGATCTGTACAGGTATCTATATTTTTATCTATCTAGAAAGTTATTTCGTAAACTTTGTATTATTATTATAAACGGAATTAGCTCTGTCGGAATATTGCAGCCTACAGTAGCTACGGTAATTTTCACAGCTCGAGGCACTACACTACTAAAAAACCTGTTCTTATTTTCCTTCAACATGCATAGAATTTTAGATCAGATATTTATAAGAAAATAAGTATATAGGCCTACCTTTAAATATTATGTGAAAAT
>NW_022703399.1:460-688 GCF_011630105.1 Anneissia japonica | reverse complement strand
GTTCTATATACCCATATTTCATCCACAAAAAAACCCTCTATTATTTCTGTACTTCTACAGTACTTTGGAGGTCAATGCCCATTAGTGATTCTCTTCTACAATACGCCTACTACTGAAAGGTCCACTGATTAATCTCAGATAAGAAAGTATAATACATACTCCAAGTATTGAAATACACGCCATCGTGTTGGGATTCAATATTTCGACATTAATTATGTCATCATACGC
>NW_022703399.1:0-438 GCF_011630105.1 Anneissia japonica | reverse complement strand
TGTTACGGTTGATGGTAGCAAATACGCCTATATCATTAAATATATTTCATTTAATTAATGTTATTTAATTTGTTTATCAGAAAATTAGGTTAATTTATGTTTTATAAAGTATGCGTATTATATATATATAGACTTAGCCCCACTAGCATTCAATTAAATACATTAGAAACACTGTTTTGACTCGACGTCGTAATAATTATGTACGAAATTGTATTCTTCAGGCCTATCAGTTCATCGATCTATGGAAGAAAGAATCCAAATACTCATTGATATTGGAATATAGAATACATGCCAAGTTGGAGATTGCTAAAGGCTTGAGATTTAACAGGAAATAACCCAATTGACGTGAGTCGAGGGCCCGTCCAAGGGCCCTGAAAAATTTTGGGCTTAGATGCTCTCTGGGTACTCTGAATATCTCTAGTGCTGAAATTAAACCTT
>NW_022703398.1:0-1225 GCF_011630105.1 Anneissia japonica | reverse complement strand
ATCACTCTCTGTAAGTTTGCTAGGCCTCTTCATCAAATCATTTATAATAATGTGGAATTTTATCCAAAAAATATTAAACATTTTCCCATGAGATGAAAGATGAGATAAAAAAAAAATCACATTTCATACTCAGAAATACAGGTCTACTGTAATGCAAATACTTAAAATAACTAACCTAAAAATAATCTAAAGATTAAAATGTCTTACAACAAAAAGATTATACCAGAGTAGGACTACTTAAGAAATACTGACTACGATGTAGAATCCACTTTTGGTGTAAAAAAAAAACAAAACATTAACATTACACAATTTGATAAGCAACAATACATTTATACTATTGTTGTGAATTGTTTAGTTGTGAGCATTTCTCCCACGCATTCATGATGTATTTTTACAGAAATTATCAAAAATAGAGGTATCACAAATATTAGAAGACTGAATAATTTAAATAATTTAATTTGAATATCATCATTTGTTGTTGAAAAAAGTGTCCATGTATCATAATCGTTACAGAGTAGGTCATTTTCAAGATTTGTTAAATGTTGTTTTCTAATGATATTCTAAGTGGGACAATTTAGTAAAAAATGCTTGACATCTTCAATTTCTCCATTTTCAGTACTGTGCACTGTAAGTAATAAAGGGTTTTTAATTGCATAGATGAGGATCCATTGATTGAATATTTATTTTATTGTTATTATTTGTTTCAGAAAACAGTGAAATCCCTCAATTTTGAATTACCTTTAAATTTTGATTTTTATAATTATTTTTATACTACTTAATTCTTTTAATTTTTTTCATTAATTATCAATGGTCTTTATACACATTTTCATTCTGCCTTTTATATAATTTTAATTGTTTAGTTTTTATACATATGTAAATTTAACCAAATCAAATGTTTAAATTGTTGGTTGATTGATCATTGATTTTTGTTTTTCATTTTTTACACATTTGTAAACATAAATAGAATTGTTTTTATGTCCAAGTGCTCCCATCGGGGGCCATAGACACTTTGTCATGATGTAGCAATTAAAGATGGCAGAAAAGGGTAAATCCGGTGGAGGAATGATGGGTACTACTACATTTAGTTAACCATCATTTAAAGGACGCCTTCTAGAATATGGTAGTACTTTTCGAGATCAACGACATAACGTGGTGACTCTAAGAGTTAATCTTTTTTAGTGCAATATAATACAGTGGGCCTAGTAGTATACAGAATATTGTTATG
>NW_022703397.1:0-1297 GCF_011630105.1 Anneissia japonica | reverse complement strand
GAAAACAGAATAGAACAGGATGATATACAAAGCACAACATGAAGGCCAAAAGGTCTGTCATTGTTATAACCCCTTTTGACAACAAAAATAATAGTATATAATTATCGGCCTATACCTTTATTACTTCCTTACAAAAAATTGGTTTAGTAGGAGGTTATTTTTCACCCCTGCTTGTGAAGATTGGCAGTCTTAATTTTTTTTGGCTGGAGTGGACACACGTTGACTACTCTGAGCCTAGTGTTTAACATGTGGCTAATGGGCTTATACCACCTTAACTTTCAGTCTGCGGGGTTCAGTCGTGGCACGATCCAGTGTTCTTCTCATGACTAAAAATCATTATGAACAAATGTATCAATAGATGATGATTTTTAAATTAATTGACTCGGGCGGTATAGGAATGTGTTGACGGCGGTCACTATAACAACTCCCTGGTTCTATAGAGTTATAGTTTTTACTTAATAAATAAAAATAAATAAACATTTTCGTACTCATGTGTAGTTGTGTTACGTCTGATGTGCAATACGGTAATAAATTACACAAGACAATCTCCTAGATAGCAAGCCTCGCCTGTGTTAAACTAAATATTTAATTATTTGTTTATTAACTGTGGGGTGAAGGTAAATTATATAGGCCAGTATCCTCCATCTGAGTAGCACTCGTGGCGCTTTGTGCATTAACAACAGGGGAACAGAGAATAGTGATGTTTTATAGTTAATCATTAAAACTGTTTGAAACTTTTAATAATAAAATGGGTTTTTTTTAATTGAAATCATTTCTTTCAAAAATACACTAAAAGTAAACCAAATTATAATATAATGATAGGTCACATATAAATGAAATTATAAAATTACTGTAACTCGTCAGATGAGCAAGCTATTCTATAGGCCTATTTCTAAATAAAAATGTACGATAAATACTAAACAAATAATTAAAGAATAAATTGAAGTAAGTATTTCAATAAAACTATTAACAATATATTGCGGTATAATAAATATTTAAACAATTTAAACAAAACCGTAAAAAAAAAAATTAATATATTACAAAAATATAAAAATACCTTCTTTACATTCCCCTTGATCAAAATTAACTCCCCTTTTCCCTCTATTTTGTGTTGTTAAATTAAATTTTATAATTCCTTATAATTATTGTCATTATTTTTGTAGAGATTTTAAAATTAATAAGTGGCTACTGTACATAATACAGAACGCATAATTAAAGTGGAAATGACAGGCAAAATTGAAAGAAAAATGGGCATGTAAAATAAAGTGTACCCAAAAATAGGAGCACTGAGGTCAGA
>NW_022703396.1:0-773 GCF_011630105.1 Anneissia japonica | reverse complement strand
TCATTTCACTACCCGACAAACCCCGAACTTTATTCATGCATTACATAAATAGTTTCATCTTGCTGACGTACGGTACTCCAACATCACTGGCGCATGGTAACAACCAACTGACTGCAGACCATTTCCGGTCACACATTACTCTCCATAATGCAACACCCCTAGTTCCATCACCACTGGTTATAATGTAATATATGCAAACACATACGATTCAACTAATATTACGAAGTCCCAGAAAGAGCCATATGCAAACAATACTAATTATTACCTTCATCAGCATTTTCATTACCATCAAAAACATCATCTTTATTATCAACATCATCATCATTAATATCATCATCACCATTATCATCATTATCATTGTTATCTCTATCTAACTTCAGAAAGAAGCTGCATGAGCATAATCTATCAAGTATCAAGTTACTCTCATTGTTATCATTATCATTATCATTGTTATTATTATTATTATTATTATTATTATTATTATTATTATTTATATTATTATTGTTATTATTATTATCATCATCATCATTATTATTAATATTATTATTATTTATTATTATATTATTATTGTTTTATTATCTTATTATCACATAAATTAAAATTTAAAACATTTATTCCAATTTTGAAGATGTCGAATAATGAAGACATTATTATTATCATCATTATTATTACTATTATTATTATTATAATAATTATTATTATTTATAATATTATTATTATTATTATTATTATTATTTTATTATTATTTATTATTATATTATTATTGTTTTATT
>NW_022703395.1:0-676 GCF_011630105.1 Anneissia japonica | reverse complement strand
ATAAATTGATGCAATTTACTATTATAGGCCTAATCAATAAATTTCTCATCAACCGATATAACCTTAAACATTCTTGGAATTGACATAACATTAGTAATGTCGTACACACCCTTCAGTGTGAAATGTGGCTCTCTTTGCAAGCAGATCTAATATCGAAGGAAAGAAGAGCTTAGATTGGTACCAGATAAAATAATTTTGTTATCAACATTAATACACTATGCTAATTTTCATCTTTGTAAGCGCATAAGACAGTGCAAATTATTTCTGTGACAGTCTTTTGAAGTGTGTAAAGCTCCTTTTTATCCCATACATAGTCAAAATATTGGGGGGGGGGATGATACAATAGACCATCCCCCCTGTCAAATATTGGGGGATATATCCCCCCGGATCTACGCTTATGTGTAAGAGACGTTTTAGTAAAGGCTATTTCTTAAATTACTGTGTAAATCGCCTACCTTCGTGCGTTTGTTTTGGTTCGAATACCCACATAGCTGAACAGCGTCGATCGCTAATTCGGTCTGTTGTTGAACGACTAGCCAAGTGATTAGTTTAAGGCCTATCTCGAGTACTTTTAATTATAACAATATTTAATATATAACATGAATGACATTTGTTTCAACCCCTAATTGTACAATATATTTAAATAATTAATAAGCAATAATTTATTCTTAACAGG
>NW_022703394.1:0-547 GCF_011630105.1 Anneissia japonica | reverse complement strand
TTGTTCCTTATTGTCATTATTCATCTAAAAATGTTGAAAACCCTTTAATTGAGGCATTTATGAATACACATGTGCTTTCATCTATCTAACCCATTTTTCTTTATTACTCTGTACTACTTATTTTCTTATTTTCAATGTTCACACCCTTCATTGCATTCAAATTTATTTTTTGACTTCTCAAGCAGCTTCTCCAAGGAGGACAGGAAGTAAAGTAGACACAGTCATCAATCATAAGAAGGCACACAACTTAGGTAAGTGTTTGCATATCATTTGAACGAAATTAGCAACAGTTGGTCTTTCATTTTGTAACATTAAACATTTTTCCTTTGCATTTTTGATATTTTTTTTGTCATTTCCATTCTATCATGTCATGAATTCCTACTTGACATATTTCTGAGTGGCAAAGAAATGACTGGGAATCCTTCTTTGACATATAAAATATAAACACAGTTCACAAAACACAACTTTTAAATTAATGTATTCTGTGTAAAATCCAACAACAATCCTGTCTGAAAACAACACAATGAATTTAGCTTCAAATAGCCCC
>NW_022703393.1:0-1022 GCF_011630105.1 Anneissia japonica | reverse complement strand
TTTTTGGAAGAAAAGGTCAAAGAACAAGGGCTAGCTCACCAAAATTTAATTTTTTACGCTCGAGCTTATGAAAAAATAATAGAATGGCCTCATGTATTCAGGTAGCATTTAATGAAACAATGGGCCTAATTACAGCGGGCAATTACATTATTTTCCTGAGGGTAGCCTACAGCACTCAAGAAAATAATGTCTCTCAATACGACGAGCAATTCTATTATTTCATTAAGGGCGTGCTGCAGTTTTGCCCTTCATCACGGTCTGCATATTGTTGGCACTGTATTCAAGCACAGGGTGGAGGTATGTATAACTCTATGGAGTGACTGCTCTAGTCTTAAGATTGTAATTGTTATATACCATACTACATGTGATAACCAGGACACAAAATAAATTTAAAAAAAAAGAGGTATTTTAACATTGTTTTTGCCTTTTCTACAGGTACACAGTTTATCCTTTCAATTTCTATGTATTTCCAACTCCTCTCAATCGCCATGCACCTGATCCAAGATTTCTGTGTCAGGTTAGTTGTCAATGTCAGTAATGATTGTACAGCTGTAGGAAGTTAATAAACGTCACTTTGATTGATAGATTGATTGAGCTTTATTCCTAGGTTCAAGTATAAATTCATGTCACAATTTTCCCCCCCCTCCCCCCCGGCTTAAAATTCCTCCATAATTTATAACTGACGAGATACACACACATGAATGAAAAAAAGGCATTAGCCGGAAGTTTAGTTAGTTTAGTTAGTTTAGTTTAGTTTAGTTAGTTTAGTTTAGTTTAGTTTAGTTTAGTTTGTAGTAATAATGTGTTTTTGTTTTTTCAGAGTTCTAGCATTGACTTTCTTGCCACTCACAACTTTGACTTCAATAAACTTTTCCGAGAAGGCAAGTTTCCCATTGAATTGTAATCTAATCTTGTAATGTTAATAATGGGTTTTTTTTTTCATGGTTTATCTTTTTCTTTTTGTTGTTAATCGCTTCAAAAAGGAGAAGAAAATGAAATAGTAAAAAAGTAAAAGAAAACAA
>NW_022703392.1:0-619 GCF_011630105.1 Anneissia japonica | reverse complement strand
ATTATTATAATAAATGCTGTAATAACATCAAAAGATTTGTGAAATAGTGATTGGATCTATTATTTTAAAAATTTAAAATGGCTCTGCCACATTGAAAATTGCCGCCATTTTAAAAATGGCCGCCATATTAAAAATGGCCACCACGTTAAAAATGGCTGCCATAATGAAAATGCCCGCCATATTATGACTGTCACATTAACATAAAAAATTCTGAACCCTATGGAATTTTAAAGTTGAAATGGTGGTTTGACCTATAATTCAAAATTCAAAATGGCTGCCAAATTCAAAATGACTGCCAAATTCAAAATGGCTACCAAATAATAATATAATCTTAATGTATAGGATAAAAACTATCCCCGCCAGACACCATCCTGGTATTTTTTAGTCCACGTTTCAGGGCCGGAATTATAAGATTATAATTTTGCAATATTACATGGTAAAAATTCCCCACTGGACACCATCTCGGTATTTTTTAATCTACTTTTCGGCAGTTCTTCTTTTTGAATTTTATTTCCAATTTAAATGTCAAAATTTCAATCAAATTTTATATTCAGTTAATAAATTAAATCAATTAAAATTCTGTACAAATAAACTAGAGAAAGAAAAACATTTATTATAA
>NW_022703391.1:0-1608 GCF_011630105.1 Anneissia japonica | reverse complement strand
ATAATGATAACAATAATCAACATCAATTTTTAAAACATGAATGTACTGGGATATGTATAATACTGTTGCACGTCCTCTATAGTACGGTACCTGTTGTTAATACAAATTTAGGCTTTCCAAATCCAGCATTAGTGAACAAAATATGCAAATTAACCATTTAATATATTCTCCAAACTATAAGCTTGTAAATGATGTGCCATTTAATGGAATCAATTTGCCAAGTTATGAGTATTAAGCTTCTCTGTACTAATGTGTACAATACTGACACATTCCTATGTTAACCTACTCAGTTTAACAATTAGCAACAGTGTGCTGGTTTTGGGATGGCAAGTTTCATTTCTTATATTCTTTTTATTTTGCATTTTGAATTATTATTTTAAATAAATAATACATAAATATTTTCTTTTTGCTGAGTAATGTTTTCAAACTCATGTATATTTTGATATGATCACTATCTCTTTAAACTCAGACATTTAAATTCATTTTAAGATAACTGCAAAATCACAGATCTATCATGACAGTACATTGAAGCCGAATTAAATAACATCCACATACGAACAGGTTTAGCCCCTACTGTCAACTAACATGACTTCATTAACGAAACAGTGACTATTCAAGCATGCAGAGTTTTACCTCGTTGTTAATTACAGTCAATTATCCCCCTTCCTGCAGGCTTAGCTCAAGGTGACACTGCGATGAAATGACCCCGTTAATAGCTTCCATAACAGACCAACAGAAAACAACTTTGTATATTGAACATTTTGCACAAACCTTTATCCCCTTAGTTAAATGTTGAAAAGCTTAGGGTTATTAATATGGACATACTGTTTTTAGATATCTTAAGATAAAACAGACAAAAAAGGAGCCCAAATATTTATAAGGAAGAGGATAAAAAAAAATGTATTATTAGCTGTAGGTAGGGGAATCAAACTCTTTCTATTTGAGTATAAAAATACATAACATAAGCAAATCTTACACTTGGTATATTGAAACACACTTCGCTTCGTTCTTTTGCCATCCACAATACGGGTCCATTGCATTAAGACACGTTACCTCTGTGATGAATCGCCCACACCTTTGCACCGGTACCTTCATTACCTTGTTCTGTAGTCCTACATACAACATCCCCTGTGGAGGTTGCAAAACAGCATGTTAAAACAATTCATCGGTGCATAATCCGCTCAGGTGTACATTACGCTGGTTTTACGTGATTAACAATCTCCCTACTGACTTAAAACATCTAATTCACCAACCAACATGACCACGCTAAATCTATTTCTCACACCTTCAGTTATCGGTCGAAAACTGTTTTCATATTTCATATGACAAAAAAATGTTCCTTGGAGACAATAGAGAACAATGAAATTCTAGAGCATAACTAGGTCAGTCTAAGGTATTCAATTAATTACGTTCAGCAAGACATCAATTTGTTGTTATTTCTAATTCATAGATCTTTTAGTTATTATGATTTTCTCTTTAAGTAAATTGTCTTCCTTTGTTGTATTGTAATATTATCAACTTTTTATCAAAAAAAAAAAAAAAAAAATTAATATTCAGATTACTTACCCTTTCAACGTCAAGTTTCACTGTTTTGACTATAGCATGCTC
>NW_022703390.1:0-2425 GCF_011630105.1 Anneissia japonica | reverse complement strand
CTTTCAAACTATATAATATTGTGTTCACGCAAGAAGTTTCAGCCCGATATATAAATAACCAGACAATGAAGTGTTAGCAGCTATAGAGGGCGTGCTGGGGGAAAGATCGTATAGCACCGCTGGGTGTGTACGTTTAGAGTTGGTCTCCATGAAGGAAGGATCGATGATCCCAGTTGTTTCGTCAAAAACAGGGTAAACCTCGATCTAAATAGACTTCTGTGCAGGTACAAAGGTGTTATTATTAGAGAGATATGTGAGTGTTGTATTATTGTTATTATTAAGGCCTAGTGATCTAGAGCTAGGGTTTCACACACTAGCACTTTTTGAGTGAATTTTTCTCCTTGGCTCTATGAGGTCAATATAATTTTTTGGTCAGGTCAAACTCTTAACCAATCAAAATGTTGCTTTTCAAAGCTTTTCTGAAAGCTGACACCTACCTTCACCTACAAATTGGTGTTTGCAATTAGTTGATGGTGTGAACATAGAGGTATTATTGAGAAGGAGATCACTCGGCAACAGATCCCTTTGACGCGACAAACCTATGTGTTCCCCGCTTTTGGATCGCGCGCGGGCGTATTACCCTATAATTCACATTTTTTCGTTAGCAACAACTTGGCAACGACATGCATTTATACGCTTCCAGATGAGCAGTTGTGCAATAAAACCAACCACCATACGCCTTTTTCACGAATCGGTAGACATCTTGAAGTGATGACAAACATTGCGAATCAGCGGTGCGTAACCAACAGAAATAAGATAAGCTTCTGGGCTGATTTTCTGACATCATGTTATTTAAAAAATCATAACTCCATAACGGGGCGTCGTATCCAAAAAGTGTTTCCAGGAAAATGTTCTTAAAAGACCAGTCTACACCACTATATGATTGAAAAAAAATTGAAAAATTTTTTTGACCTCTGAAATCAAGATTGAAAAAGAAAAGCCTATCTTAGTAGTGTATTAAAATAGGCCAATGCATTACAGTGCAATAGCATAGGACTTTCGAGTTGTACTGTTCCAAGTAGCGATAATATACATATTTCTCTTATTACAAAGTACAAGTTATGTTTTATAAAGAGGTGTAGTATATAGTAAATCATGTTTTTAACACAGGAAACTCTCATATGGTAACTAAAACAATGCTAGTTCAGAGTATTACTAGTACTACAGCACTGTAATGCATATACCTATTTTAATACACTACTGAGATAGGCTTTTATTTTTCAATCTTGATTTCAGAAGTCAACAAAATTTTTCAATTTTTTTTCAATCATATATTGGTGTAGACTAGTCTTTTAAGAACATTTTGCTGGAAATTTTTTTTGGATACGACGCCCCGTTATAGAGATATAATTTTTTAAATAACATGATGTCAAAAAATCCGCCCAAAAGCTTATCTTATTTCTGTTGGTTACGCACCGCTGATTCGCAATGTTTGTCATCACTTCAAGATGTCTACCGATTCGTGAAAAAGGCGTATTTCAACCTTAAAATTCCCAAGTGTTCAGCATTTTTTATGTTAATGTGACAGTCATAATATGGCGGCCATTTTCAATACGGCGGCCATTTTTAATATGGTGGCCATTTTTAAAATGGCGGCAATTTTCAATGTGGCAGCCATTTTAAATTTTTAAAATAATAGATCCAATCACTATTTCACCATTTCACAAATCTTTTGATGTTATTACAGCATTTATTATAATAATGCAAATATATATATATATTTTATTTTGGCTGCCATTTTGAATTTGGCAGCCATGTTGAACCTATCCGCCATTTTTATTTTGTTCATTGGTTAAAAAAGTGATATCTTGAATGTTACTGCTTTTTGAAAATATATAGTTTTATATAATAAATATGAATAATTAAGGTTTTATGAGTGATTATTTGTTAATTATTGCCTACAGTTAGCCAGAAAATGACCATTTTCATGGTCTACCAATATACAGGATTATCTGGAATTTCGATCCCAAAATTTTCTTCGACCGTCGATCACGTTTTATTTCATAACTCGATAAGTAAAAAAGATAATTTGATGGGGTTTGGGCATAGAGATATAATAAGAATACTAGAGCGCTAACAGCAATGTATTCGATGTTCGAAATATGCAGAGCTGTGTGTCTGTACCATCCAAGATGGCTGCCATAGATTCAGCCAATCAAATTTCGCCTGAGCACTCATTTTCAATGGCGCCCTCAATTTACACAGAAAGTTCAGTACAGCTAGTTACCCGTATGTTTGAAACTCGAGTGTTGCGGTGTATGGGTGTAATGTACATGATTTTAATTTTTTAAAATATTTGAATAAGATGCTCTACTTGCCTCTTTTTAGCTATGACAGTTTAAAAGAGAACTCGCAAAACAATTTTTTTTTTTTGAGGGGATTTTTCATATTTCATTAGAAAATGAATCAATTTTATTATCCTTAT
>NW_022703389.1:0-700 GCF_011630105.1 Anneissia japonica | reverse complement strand
TTATATATATTGAGTCTCAAATTCCATGCTATTTGAATATATTTTTTACAATATTTATCAAATATTATGGCCAGCTATTGGCTACTGATATTTGTAAAACAAAACCCTTGAATTGATATTTTCTACGCTAGTAATAGTAAGTACTGTAAAATATCGTCAGGGAGAAAAATTTATGTCTAAATTAAATTAAAAAACCCTCTAACTGTCACATCGTTCGGACCATTTTCGGGTGAATTTGAGCGAATTTTAGTCTCTTTGGAGGCCACACGATCCCCCATTCAATTCAAATGCATGTGATTGCAATGTAAATTAATACCTTCAATATTCGAATAGTAGTAATAATAATAATAATAATAATAATAATAATAATAATAATTATTATTATTATTATTATTATTATTATTATCATTATCATTATTATTATTATTATTATTATTATTATTATTGTTATTATTATTCACATTTTTTTAGGGGGAGTTTATTCAAGGGAACCAGTTATTCAAAGCGGGAGGAAAGTTATTCCAATAATTAGACTACGGATTCGAGCTGGGAATTGTGAACTAACTGAGAAAGCATCAATTTATTTATTGCTATCTTTCATTTATAGATTATAGTAAAAAGAGAAAAGATGCTGTGTGGGCCTCTGTCAACACGGTAATTTAAAATACATCAAGTACCAAACCTAAAGTTTACAGCATTC
>NW_022703388.1:0-1270 GCF_011630105.1 Anneissia japonica | reverse complement strand
CGTCTTCCAACTTTGAGTATGTTATAGCTGAGACAATTCTCTTTCATATATTTGACTTCTTTTTACATTTTGATGACGTCATCAAGGTCAAAATAATTGTTTTTTCTGACCCCCTCATTTCTCTTTCTTTAAAACGTTGATGAGCCCATATAATCTTAACCACTCGTCATTTCTAAATCATATTAGGTGAGCATAAGCTTCAGGTCAAGGTTGAATGTTATGTACCTTAATTTTCCGTTCGCGCTTTTTATCGTGCACGTACTCGAGCGTCAACATTTATATATGCATAAAATCATGAATATTTTTAATCAATTATAGCTCCTTATAATGAAAGGTGACCCCCAATTTTTATTACTTAATCTGAAAGCACATGAGTTGTAGATACGATTTTTTACTTCATAATGGCTGATCGGACATTGTGACGTCATTATATTGCCATTTGAATTAAAAAACTGAATTTTTATTTATGATGCCATTATGTTTATACTCGTTAGAACGTATCTCGCTTATTCTTGATTGATTGTCTCCCACCTGTGAGTATGTTATAGCTAAATCAATTCTCTTTAAGACGTGTCTCTTTATTTTCATTTTGATCACGTCAACATGGTCAAAAAGAATGAATTTTTGGAGCCCTTTTATCTCTCATTCTTAAAAGATGTACACAAATAGAACAGAATTATCTTAACCATTCGTCATTTCTGAATTATATTAGGTGAGCATAATCTTCAGGTCAAGGTTGAATGTCAGGTACCCTAATTATCCGTTCGCGCGACTTAACGTGCGCGTACGCGTGCGTCAATATTTATATATGCATAAAACCATGAATATTTTTAATCACTTATTGCTCTATAGGATGAAGGTGACCCCCAATTTTTATTACATATTCTGAAAGCACATGAGTTGTAGATACGATTTTATAGATCATATTGGCTGATCGGACATTGTGACGTCATCATATTACCATTTGAATTAAGAAAAAATTGAATTTTTATTTATTTCGTTATTACTTTATATACTCCTTTTAACGTACTCGCTTATCTTGATTGATTGTCTCCCACTTGTGAGTATGTTATAGCTAAATCAATTCTCTTTCGGACGAGTCCCTTTTTTTTTTATTTTGATGACGTCATCATGGTAAAAAAGAATGGTTTTTTTGGAGCCTTCTCATCTTTCTTCCTTAAAAGATATAAACACATTAAAAATAGAGGGCGGCAGACTGTATTTCGACGCTATCAGACAAATATATATAGGTTATATGAAGGGAAAGTTC
>NW_022703387.1:325-584 GCF_011630105.1 Anneissia japonica | reverse complement strand
AAAAAAAAAAAAAAAAAAGAAATTATATATATATAAAATTATACAAAGCAATATTGTAAATTAAATAAATGTGGGTATATAGAAGTGTTGAAAGGCAAATAAAACATAGTTGTAATGATGAAAGCAAGAAGCCAAAATGATATAGGCCTATGTAGTATTTTATAAGGCATATAATATATATAGATATAGTGCATCTTGAAAAAATGAAACAGATAAGTTCTACAATGGTATAAGCTAGAGTGAAAATACCAACAATAAT
>NW_022703387.1:0-192 GCF_011630105.1 Anneissia japonica | reverse complement strand
GCCGTGAGTGTGTGTTTTGAGTTTTAAAATCCATTTCAGTTCTTCTCGTTGTCTGTGTTCAGTAGAACGGAAGTTACTGGCTATGAGAGTCACTTTGAGATGGTGAATATTGTGGTGGGGGGAGTTAATTCTTAAACAGCTCTTACCGGCGCCACCTATACCAGAACTTTAAACGCAAGCACAATAAACTTC
>NW_022703386.1:0-850 GCF_011630105.1 Anneissia japonica | reverse complement strand
ACAGTATGCTAAGGGGGAAAGGGCCTGGTACTAAATACAAAATTAAATGAAAGGAATTTACAAAAACTTAAAATATTGATTGAAATCGGTTTTCTAAATTTAATAACATGCCAATATGGATTATTTAAACCTAATTATGTATCTATGTACCCATTGAAAAAAAAGGCCATAGAGAACAGTAATGCAAAATCAACATTTTCCATGAATGTACACTTTTTAAAGGGGTTGAGGTGGCAAAAAAGAGTACTCTTTTAATACACTATGTTTTCAATTGTGATTGGCCCCTACACTGTAAGTTTAAACTTTAAAGAAAAAATATACTCAGGTACTCAGGTACTAAACAGAGAGCTACAAAATAAAATACAGTACTGAAATAATTGCTACTCATATAAATAAGAAAATATTGATTTTATGTACATACAATAATATGGCAAGACAAAAATATTTAAACGAATATTATGTTTTAAGAAAATATGACAAGCGTAGATATAATTATTGATGTGGAAGTAGCATTTCTATTTAATAAAGCCAAGCTCTGAAGGACATAAATCTGTTGATATGTTGTAGAACTAATCTTTCTAAGCCTCAAAGTATATTTGACAAAAAACTTGGAAGCAGTTAATGAGAGAGATACAGATTTTTGAATAGAAAAAGGGTGGTTATGTCTCTTTCCCCCCCAGTTTTTAAATATTAAAAAATCTGAATCTCATTAACTGCTTCAAAGTTTTTCATCAAATATTCTTTTTAGGTTTTAAAAAAATCTTTTCTGAGCCTAACTTTAAGATGGCCTACACACTGAAACATCAAATATAATAAAATACTACCACAAATCTAATATCACTAGAACGAA
>NW_022703385.1:0-503 GCF_011630105.1 Anneissia japonica | reverse complement strand
GGCACAATCAATAAAGTTTTTGCTCAATTGTTCAGTCTCTAAATGATATCACTATTAAACCTTTGGATCAATACAACCACAATGCACATAGAACTACCTTTCACTGCATCAAGTAAAATTAATTTAAGACAATATGTACATACTGTATATTATTTAAGAATGCTTCCATCAAACTACGAGCTTTTCTGCTAGATAGCAATTTGTAAATTTGAACTCCAATCTAATTTCTTTCCTTATTAAGAAAAATGCAGTATTTTCTACAATACAACACTAATTTCTATTTTTTAAAATGATTAATATATCAAATTATATTTTCTGACTTTTAGTATGTTTATTATGTGTATGTTCCAGGAACAGATTCCGGAAAATATATCTGTTACAATGACTTCTGAGTTCATTATATTTTTGTCTAAAGATCGATTGGTTTGACAATTTTGAGTGATCTCCTTCTCAATAATACCTCCATGGTTGAATCTACTATGTAAAATGGAATACAGCTTGTG
>NW_022703384.1:0-673 GCF_011630105.1 Anneissia japonica | reverse complement strand
TTATGTACATTAAAACATGATCAAGCTATTAAACATTTAATAGGAACATAAATCAAACAAACTTTCACATTTTTAGTTATTTTTTTCACTGGCATACTGACTGAGGCATAATATGATTAATGTATTTTAATATAAATTTTAACTGTGTCAAAAGGCATACTAATAAGATTGTGTGAATTTGGTAAAAATATGAAATTGAAATTATTGGATTTGTATTAAATATTTACATTACCACTTTCATAACTGTTTTTTATTGCCAGTCAGTCCATCATAAAATGATTCAAATATAATAATAGTATATTCTTTACAATATTCTAATAATTGAGAAAAAGTATTGATGAAATAATAAAACGTAGAATAACAAATTCTGTTTAAAATGGTAGTATAATTAATTCCAGAAATACTTTATATCTGATATACTTGAAAGATAGTTGGATTTTGAATGATTGGCTGTGTTATTGTATATCATCAGTACTGTATTGGTTTGCTACAATTATATTGTACTTTCTCCCGCCGCTTGTATGTAAATGGACTGCAGTGGTATGATGCCTATGCGCTCTCATTCAGTGGTCCACAGCGCCCCTAGGGTACTCAATCTAGCACCCTGACCCAAAAGAGCTTTGTAAATATTGTATATTTTGTATATTGTATCTGTGACATCCCCAGTAGGACT
>NW_022703383.1:0-631 GCF_011630105.1 Anneissia japonica | reverse complement strand
AAAATGTTTGATGTGATCTAGTAATGTACATATAAAATATATAGAGGAAGGCCATCCCAAAACCAACAATGGACTTTCTAATACATTCTTAATCTACTATACGCATTATAAGTTTTTAAAATGTACTACAGTATACAATACTGCCAGATTCTTGCTAATTACTAATTTAACATTTAGCTACAGTACAATGGTTTTGGGATGGCATGCCTCATATTATGATGGAATATTCAAATGCTTTACCCCTACACATCAGTGTGGAGAAGTGTGCAAGGACACTACAGTTTAAAAGCAATTACCAAATACAGTAGAAAGAATTGTTCATATAGGTTGAATACTATATTCAGGCTTCTTTAGTTTTTGCTGTTAAATTGCATGTAGATTTCTATTGTGAAATCTTGCTTATTAGTAACATTTTGTTTTGTATCATTTTCACTACAAAAAAAAGTGTTTATTCTTTAGTTAATGTAGCGAGTCGAAGAACAATATAATGTCTTTTACCTTTTTATAACTATGTGCCAAGACTATTTCACATCTGAATCAACTATGCAAGAATGTCAAGTGTTACAATTGTAATAATGACAAAAGGAGTTTATTTTTGCAAACATTTCCTAAATAGCAGTGGCAATGTTTT
>NW_022703382.1:629-942 GCF_011630105.1 Anneissia japonica | reverse complement strand
AACCAAACAAGTGCTGCCCGATAAATACTATTGGCCGAAAGTGGATGCTAATGTCAAAATATAACTCCATTCTTATAGTTAAATGGAATCGAGTTATTTTATCAGCAAGACGAACGAACATAAATGTCAGATCATTTGAAGCCCGAGTTCAAACTTTCAATGGAATAGTGTTTGTTTCAGGCTATCTCACTTTACGAATCAACAGACGTTTACCATATAACTTTAACACAAAATTTATTGACAAAAAGGATCGACGTTTCGTGTCCATCATGGACGCATTCTCAAGATCAAGTGAACAAAAATAAATATAAGA
>NW_022703382.1:0-618 GCF_011630105.1 Anneissia japonica | reverse complement strand
AGATAGTAAACCAAGTGTAGGTGACATGAAAGGGATTAACAGTCACATGATTAAAAACTAATACAATAGCACAGTATCATGGAGCTGAAAAGAGATTATCTCTGCTAGAGTAATTAGTTAAAACTAGATAAACAACTTTGCTCTGACAGAGTCTGACTGTTTGTTAAGTGAAGGTTTTAAATCCTTAATCCAGAGCATTTCTTTAATTAAACAATCAAACTTTGTTTTACATTTAGATAAAATTCTGAAGTGATCAACAGTATTAAGATCACTTATACCATGTTGTTTTAAGTGCATTCCTATGTTTCCCTTTCTGTGTTCATCAATGCGTTGATAAAGGTGTCGGCAAGTATAGCCGACATAGCTTGAATCACACAAGCCACATTGAAATTTATACACAACGCATTGTTCGTTAACAGTCTTAGGTTTTCTTTCTCTCTTCTTTAAGATTTCACCTACTTTCCTACTAGTAAACACTGGAATAATTTCTTTATCAATCTTAGAGCTGAGTTGTTTAAGTTGTTTAGTAACTGAGTTTGCTGAAAGCTGATCTTTAAAAGGCAGTACAATTCTAACAGGTTGTTCATTCATTTCTTGACTAGTAGGCCTATTTACATC
>NW_022703381.1:0-533 GCF_011630105.1 Anneissia japonica | reverse complement strand
AAACTTAAGCTCAACCCTTCCAAATGCCAGGTGATTAGATTTTACTTTGGTCGTCGACCACTTCCGGACATCAGCCTCCACATCTCTAATGAAAATCTTCCTGTTGTAAATTCTGTTAAGTTATTGGGGGTGGTCTTTGATAACGACCTCAAATGGTCAAGTAATACTGATGCTATCATTGCCGAAGCAAATTGTAAACTTTTTATTTTGTGGTCGTTGAGGAGAGCTGGTTTCAATTGTGATGAACTCCTAACGATCTACAGGAGTTATTTACGGCCTGTTCTTGAGTATGCTGCGCCTCTGTGGCACCCAGGCTTATCTAAACAACAAAGCATGGCGATTGAGCGTATCCAAACGCGAGTTTGTCGGTGCATTTTAGCCGATAAGTTTATTAATTATAGTGATGCACTTTCGCAGCTAGGACTGGAGAGACTGTCTGACCATAGGGTCTCACTATGTACAAAATTAGCTAAAAAAGCAGTACAATCTAATAGATTTCATAATTGGTTTCCAATTAATGATGCATGTCACAC
>NW_022703380.1:0-876 GCF_011630105.1 Anneissia japonica | reverse complement strand
CAAAAGAGTATTACAGTCAATATAAAATTAAACTAGTACCTACATTACTTTTGCTGTTTCATCATTCATTGGTGGATCACGTTTCTCTGGCGGAAGCTTTTGGAGATCGTCACTAATCAATAACAAAAAATGTTAATCAGTATTGCAATAGATCAAAAATTCTTAAAATTATTAATAACAACTGAATAAAATAATATAAATCCACGGTATTGGGGGATGAACAAGCTAAACGTCTATTATCACACAATGCTTTGACCGCAAGGGATGACGAACCTTTATAATTGTTAGGGTGCCACCAGTACTTAAAAGCTTGTTTCAGCATGTTACTTAGAACTGGGAAGCTATCAAGTTCCCCACGAACTGCGTTATTCTTTGCCTTTTACTTTACCCTTAATACCGCATTTACAAACTTTTATACGCAGATTTTCTACAGGTAAATTATGACATAGTTTATGGAATTTATCTTAATTAATTTTTGTAACATGTATGGTGCCCAAATTGCACAGCCTTATGATAGTGTTTGAAATAACGTAACAACACTGACTAACAGAAAAGAAAGCTTAAATCCGGTAAAGCCTAGTTTCCATACAATCGCTATCGCTAGTTGTATTCCACTTTGATTTCCGAGAGGACAAATACATTTTATTCTGATTCTGTTTAGTCGTCGTTTATGGTTGTGTATGATGTGTGCTATAAACCAAACCTTACACTTCCTCATGCATGGAGGACATTTTTTTTTAATTCCCCTCACATCCAACAGCAAGTACACTCGCCACTTACAGGATGGAACGATGCTTTATAAACTAAGCTATTTTATGAGGCTTAGGAAATGGAGTTGTTTTTAGTCGTGAGAAAAATTCCTGCTGTGACAGGAAT
>NW_022703379.1:0-835 GCF_011630105.1 Anneissia japonica | reverse complement strand
CTAGTTACCTATATTATTGATTTAGTTTATACATAGTTTTCAGCCGCTTATCACATGTACGGCTAGTGAGATTTGTGCTTCACGCTTGAGTGAACATGCATTGATATTCATTAATTATGGTAAATGTAGAAACTATTGTTATTAACCAAATATATTGCTATGTGGTTGACTATTTTGGTCTAACTTGCATTAAATTAAGTTTCTTAATAATCAGTACAAGGAATAAAATGTTGTTTATTTCCGAATTTGGTATAAATGACATTTGTCTATATTGAGGATAGAGTTAGTATTTATTAATGCTATAGAGAAAAGCCATGCAGACAGGTACTGTTGTTAAACTCATATTTATTGTATTTCAGATGTTAATTTGTATTGTAGCATCATTTGGATAACAGTTACGTTTGTATTGGTAGCTGTAAGGAATCTGTATATGGTACGGAGTGAGCAAAATTCACGGTATGCCTGCTTGAGACTATGATAAATAATACTTTGCTTGACGTCTTGTTATAGATAATTGTCATACGTTCATAAGTACAGTAATTCACATGATATGTTTAATTAAAGAAGATAAAACTCACCTTATAGTATTATAACTTGCAGAAAAGGTTTATATTAGAATAACATAGAAATATTCATGTATATTATGACAGTTACACATGACGTATTACAGTTACGTATATTGATATTTTGTTATTTGCTTAAAGGAATTTGTTTCCTTATAGCAACGGCGTTTTTGGTGATTAAAGGTTGATTCATACAAAAACTCGTTTTCGTGGTTTGTTCTCCGACCTATACATCTTTGCGTGAATTTTGGTCTACGTTGGAAGGAGGTAAG
>NW_022703378.1:0-2762 GCF_011630105.1 Anneissia japonica | reverse complement strand
CACATATATATATATATATATACATATTTAAAACTGTCATTTTGTCTATCAGATTCAGTTGTTAATGTCATATGCCTTTAATGACATCTATTTGAATTTAACAGCTAAAGTTGCTGTTATTCAGAAAGTGTTTATATCAATGTTGTATCAATATATTATCCTGCTACACTTCAACTATATATTTTATGAATGCTGACATGACATGTCATTTATTGAATTGTCATTTACAGAAACATGAACACAAATAGGGTACGTACGTGTAACACATTACAATAATATTAATAATAATAATGATGACAATATGAACAACATAGGCAGTCATACTTACTTTGGTGTGAGGCAATAATAGAGGGTTACTGCTACCACTAGCAGGACAATAAATCCAAGAATGGCTCCGACAATGATGATGATGTCAGTATCATCAAGAGAGCTGTTACTCGTACTTGCAGCTATAAAAGAGAACATTTCTAATAATCATCCAGCACAAATGTTACAAATTTTGTAATCATTTATACTAATGAAGAATACTGCATTGTCATTTGTTTTTAGAGCATCCATTATTTTGCTATTTTAAGTCAATCGGGACATCATCATTCTACAGAACCTTCCTATCTCGAAGGCCAAATATAAAAAAAACATTGTTTTGGCAAAGCCAAAATGTACAGAATTGAGGTTCGGCACTTTATTTTTTTTTATTTGTATTTTTTATATTTTTAATGAGCTAAAAGGCTGGAATAGGTCTTGCTGGTAGGTAGGCGATGTGACAGTGTTTATGCAATCGTTTTGCAATTCAACAGATTTAAAAATGGTCTCTGTTGTATTCGTGTGTATTTTCTACTCTTTAGGCATAAACACATTGGTATTAAAAAATTAAAAAAACAAACAAACAAAAAACAACTTTTCCTAGTGGTGGGCTGTCGTAACTTGTATTTCAGCCCTCCAGCTCAAATACTAGGAGAGCAGCAATGGGAATTACTAAACAGGTGAGCAAAAGATCTCTCAATTCAGCATATACATAGTGCTAATACTACCAGTTTAGACTGAGCTCAACAATTGGTCACCATCAACTTCATCACCATAATCAATAATCCTTATGATTCATCATTAATAATTCACATATATCATCCTCAACACCATTAATATACCAGCTTCCATCAACACCATTTCCGACATCATCACCACTTTAGATAATAACTTGGACGACCGTTGCAATATTGTTATGGTTTTGCTATCATATCGTATCGTAATACCTTGTCCGCAATTCTGCCCTTGGTATTCAGCACTGCAGCTGCATTCATACGCCCCAATAGTGTTGCTACAGACTCCGCCATTGAGACAAGGTTGATTGACGCATTCGTTGACATCCTCGGCACATGTAGTGCCTTGCCAGGCTGGAGGACAATTACAGACTTCATTGGAGGTGCATGTGCCACCATTCAAACACGGATTTTCAGTGCATCCTAACGGTTAAAGACAAATTCTGATATCAAAAACTCAATGTCTATCATTGAATCATTAGGGATCTTTTATATTGGCGCGATGACGCGACGCTAGAATGGAATCACTCATGCGTGATCTTCCTGCTGTACCAGGCGTCCTACGTTCTCTGCATACATAGTTTTTGGCAAATTGTGTCATAAAATCCACGCGATGAGGGGAACTTACAATTCTTGCATGTGCAGATAACTTTTAGTGACGTCATTTCTACGTTGTACGTCCTACCATCGTCGTGAAATCAAAAGCTCCCTACTATAATAAAAACTATAACTTTTATGACACATACTAAAAATGAATACCATCAAAAAAAACTTTGTGGGAGAGATGACAATCAAATTTCTGCTAAGCCCCGCCCCCCTTGGATATTTTTGCTAAGGTCCACAAAACAACATCATAAAAACCCCTGATCTCTACTATAATAGCTGGATTGCTCATCAGTACAGAAAAAAGTGAGGCCTCCGACGCCATGTTGGAGGGCCTAAGTGACGTACCAGTTTAGAAAACTTTCTTTTGGCATTTGTTTAAAATAAAGTTTAAAATAACGATTCTTGCAATAACTTTCCAATAATAAATTTAAATTTAACCACTAGGCGTGAATGTTTATGCAGTTTTCAAAAGCGTGAGCGAAGTCGTGTTGTTATAGTGACGTCGATCCATAACAACACAATTAACTTCACTTGCGCTTTCTTAAACTGCATAAAAAAGTCACCTCAAGTAGATAAATGATAATAATCGTTACATTAAATTCAAATTTATTATTAGAAAGTTTTGCAAGAATCGTTACTTTTAACAATAATTTAAACAAATGCCAAAAGAAACTTGTCTAAAATGATAGCCTCCCAACATGGCGTCGGTGGCCTCACTAAAACTAGCCAATAAGCAATCCAGCTATTATACTGTAGTAGAGATCAGTGATAAATACAGGCCTTTGCAGGACAACACATGTGCTTGATTTTCGAAATAAAATAAAAATAAAAATAAAATAATCAATTTTTGATGAAAAGATATTTTCCCCCATTGACATTTAAACCCAGACCTTCCAATTACGCCGGTATTAGGATGCTCTACAAAATCTTGGTAGAGTATTAGATGTTCCCATTTGGACACTTTCTCTATATAAGTTATTATGTAATATGTAATGAATGATGGGTAAGTGTGAAGTTGATGAGGGAACTTGATGATAAGTGAGAAGGCGTTGCTCTCTAAATAAGGTGGTGAGGAGAGTGCAACTTTTTTGCTTTGAAAATCGAAGTCACCATTGTAGC
>NW_022703377.1:0-875 GCF_011630105.1 Anneissia japonica | reverse complement strand
ATTGTTCATTATAAAGATATTTAATGGGTTAAAATCAAACGTTTTATTGCACAACTGCTCTGCTCGAAGCGTATAAATGCATGTCGTTGCCAAGTTGTTGCTAACGAAAAAATGTGAATTATAGGGTAATACGCCCGCGCGCGATGCAAAAGCCGGGAACACATAGGTTTGTCGCGTCAAAGGGATCTGTTGCCGAGTGATCTCCTTCTCAATAATACCTCCATGTCCATACTAAGTGATGTTAATTATAAAATATAATTGTAAACCCAATTAGGTGTGTGAAATTAATATGCAATGTACGTAACACATATACTTTGCATGTGTTCATCGGGAAGATTATGAAACAAAATGGACGGTGTGTACCACGTGACTTTCGTAAACCAAGGAGCGGAATGTCGCAACTCTTTATATATATATGGCTCTGGAATACGGCAGAGCCATAGATAGAGAGAGTTTGGCCAACTTGGCGCATGGGCGCCATGTTGTCACCAAACAGCGTGCGCGCGTATAGCTTTATAACATTTTATAAAACACTGATGCTGCATAAACTTTCTTTCATTATTCTGTTCATGAGGACAATTCAATTATGGGATTTTAACATATCATTGTAAATATCATATATAGGGCCTAATCATATTTACCTGACTTTGGAATTAATTAATCAGTGACGTGCTGTATTATTTCGAGAAGATAAAGTGAGGACGATTCTTTATTTTTTTTTTCGTTACGATTATCTTTTTGTTTTGAAAGTCTATCATCTAGCCTAGGCCTAGAGCCTATATACCTAGTTGCTAGCAGCCTCCTCTAATACTAATAGCATGAGGCTCCTAAGAATCAACACTGCAGAGGAGAAAGGTTGGTTGTGCAGACAGAGT
>NW_022703376.1:0-601 GCF_011630105.1 Anneissia japonica | reverse complement strand
TTTAAAATAGGCCGCGTTATAGCAACAATAATCAACTACAGTAGAAAGTTCCATGTGCAATTTTTTAAAATATAATGGAAATTTAGCCACATAGGCCTACAAGTGTCTTTCCAGCATTTTTAATTGATTTAGTTTGATGAATACATTAGAAAAGCTTTGTTTTTGAAACCGCGCCTTAGAATCTTAAAAAGAAAAAAAAAATCTCTCTCAAAATAGTTTTTATTCCTTTCCAATAGACGTAAAGAAGAATTAAAATGGATAAAATTATTTATTCATAGTTAATTTCTTGGTTCCCAGGCCTTTATCGATGGCCCATATCATCATTGTTTATTCTGAATTATTTATTTCATCGCCTTTAATCATTATCCCTTGTTATTTAAATTTTTAAATACAATCGTTGCTCTATTTCTTGTTAGTTGTCCTCACACGGAAGAAGGCCGTCGTGTTTGAAATATTTATGCACTGGAAATTGAGTGAGCAAAAAATTACACTGTGTAGTTAACAATCACCTCACTTTTGTTTGCCATTTAGGCATACTTCATATTCCATCCCGCACTCAAAATCTTTGTCCCCCAACATTTCCCCCATGCCAAATATTTTA
>NW_022703375.1:0-667 GCF_011630105.1 Anneissia japonica | reverse complement strand
ATTGCATTGAGAGAAATTTTTGTACAACGTATGCCTAATCATTCATAATCAAGAAGCTAGGCCTTAAAATAGCAGCATTCTCCAAACTTTGTTTGTAATATTAAGTGAGTTATAATATTATCATTATTACTGTATGTATTATTATTTATTATTATTATTATTATTTATTATTATTCATTGAAATTTTGATTTGTAATTTGTAAAACATTTAAACGTTTTGATTTAAAATATGTATTAAAACAATCAATATATTATAATACAATTAGGCATATCTTTAAAATATATTTTTATCTTTAAAATCTTTAGTTGCACAATTAATTGATTTGTAAAGTACAATTGGGCATGTTTGCATAGCACAGGACTCCTTGGACAAGTTTTCGCTTTTATTGGAGGATTCAATTTTTATTTTTAATTATAATTTAAGCTACCTTTGACTGATTCTTCATGTAGCACTCTGGATAGTTATATATAATTTAACAGCAAAGTGCAACATTGCATCTTTTTATAAATCATTGCTGATTGCTGCTTGAAAATCCTTCCTTTTTTTTTTTATTATCATCGTAATTAAGCCGATTTAAGTACTACCTTACGGTGTTCGGCCAAAGAAGTACCGAAATTTAGGCCTGTCTAGGCCTAGTAGTAGTAGGTGGATATATATTACCGCGAA
>NW_022703374.1:616-1632 GCF_011630105.1 Anneissia japonica | reverse complement strand
TGAACCTAGCGCAATAATTAGTCATACCTAACAGACTCTGCACTTCGCTGACGTTACACGGTGCTGTCATGGATACAATGGCTTCTACATTTTTAGGGTGAAGCTCAATGCCTGCTTGAGAAAATACCATACCATAAAATTCAGTTTTGGACTTACGGAATTCACATTTAGACAGGTTAGCAGTTAGACCATTTTCATTTAAGCGAGCCAAAACTTGGTCAAGGTATTTATCATGCTGGACCATTGCATAATTGCCCTTCCCAAAAATGAATATATCATCCGAGATATTAAATGCACCATCTACGCCAGAAATTAAATTTTCAATAACATTCTGAAACACTTCACTCGCGCTCGATATGCCGAAATTCAGACGCTTGTATCGCCACAACCCAACATGGGTGGAGAACGTTGTGATATAACGCGATTCTTTACTGAGCATAAGCTGATGGTAGCCTGCTTTTAAGTCAATTTTACTAAACACCTTTGCGCCATTTAGTTTCGTGACAATCTCATTTACGGTCGGTGAAGGGTGTCTTTCGCGCATTATTGCCTGGTTAGCCTGCCGCATGTCAACGCAAATTCGTACCTCCCCTTCCCGTTTGGGTTTCGGGACTACAACTATAGGAGAAACCCACGGAGTGGGACCATCCACTCTTTCAATGATATCATTACGTTCTAACTCAATTCATTTTCAACCATTTTCCTCATGTGATATGGGATACGCCTGTGGCTCTGGGCTACTGGGGGTACACTCTCGTCAATGGGCAACTTGACTTCAAAATTCTTAAGTTGCCCAATCCCGTTAAACACATTTAGGTATTTCTCAACAACATCACTTCTTTCTAATACCACATTAACAAATTGTTTAACCGCTACCAGTTTTAAATTCTGGCTAGCCCTATTGCTTAACAAGCATCCACATTGGCCTTCTACAACATAGAATGTGTCTGTGAAAGTAACATTATCATTAGTTTTACACGAGATAGTATCAGTGAAAATTCCTTTTACCTTAAGGG
>NW_022703374.1:0-548 GCF_011630105.1 Anneissia japonica | reverse complement strand
ACGTACACTCATCAATAATGTTGCATGAAGCTGCAGTATCAGCAGTCATAACTAAACTAACGTTAGCATTTCTAAATACTATCTCAAACTTTGGACTAACAACATTATGAATAACTTTATCACTACTACTAACTGAAAAGACATATTCATCACTGCTAACGCTATCATTTCTATTGACATTAATATTTTCCTGATCATGTCCATAACAGCTTATTTCATGAGCTACCTTAGTCTGGCGGCAATACTTGGCAAAATGGTTCACTCTACCGCAGTCGTGACATTTCTTTCCAAATGCTGGACAGCACTTTGGGCCTCTTGGGTGTGGATATGACCTACCGCAGCCAAAGCATTTTTTCCTTCCATAAACAGAACCGCTCCTAGCACTGTTTCCATTTCCTTTATTATTAGGGCAAAAAGTTTTACTGTTCTGTCTTTTGGTACTTACAGCATGGACTCGATTTTCTGGATGAGACTGTGCTAGGTCTAAGCCTAAGTCCTTTTCCAAATCACTATTCTGGACCTGTGCTAGTTCATTTGACCTTCCAATT
>NW_022703373.1:0-707 GCF_011630105.1 Anneissia japonica | reverse complement strand
ACAACTTTCAGCACAATACATTATATCTCAAGATTAAGGATTTATTTATCTCTGCATGTGATTTTTTTTTTTTTTTGAGATTTGATGATCAAATGAAATATATTACATCTGATCATCATCCAATTAATACAAACAAAATTAAATCTTTGAATAGATTTATTAAATCCTATAGGAGGGGAAAAAAAGTGAGATAGTCTGGCAACCATGCAAAGGTGTAAAACACAGATGAAATAAATTTGCCGGTGATTAAACACCGGTAGTACAAATCAGTACAAATGCTAACAACTTTGATAATACTTTAGAATGCAAATATATTTGAACATCTGCAATGCAAACAATCGGGGGGAGTATTTTATCAAATAACGCAATACTGTACAAACTCAAATCCGAGGTGACTGACCGTGTTTGTAGTACAGTACTGTTAAATTGTAAAAATACTGCAGATTTTAAGATGCAAGTTCAGAAATATTAATCAATAGGAATTCATTTCAGAAATGGCAAAAGTCATGTTAAATTTTAAGATATTAATAACTTTGTAAGCCCTTTATTGATCTTTCAGTATTACAAGACTATAAAATCTCTATAATCATCAAAATAATTGTACAATTTTCATATTTAACATTCAAATCTATTTTTTAAAGTACATGACTTTGACAATTTAAGTATGAACAACAACATCAGACACAGTGAAATTAAAACAATAAAAA
>NW_022703372.1:53229-68362 GCF_011630105.1 Anneissia japonica | reverse complement strand
CTGTTAAATTTAACAGTGTTAACGGCTATCTTGATTTATATTATACGTATCAATACAGGGTGCCAACAATAATGTTTTTCATATTAGGTTGAATAATTTCGATAAAAATGGACTCACAAATATCGGGATTAAGGTTGAGATCTTTTCGTAAAAAGAACTAAAAGCCATCACGGATATATATGGCTACTCCACCACCATGTTTATGAGTTCTGTGGTTAGAAACAAAGTTATAATTGGGAAGTTGGACCAGACGTGGATTCTCGTTTTTGAGCCAAGTCTGACTAATTGAAATTATGTCAAATGGAAAATTAAGGGACGTCAGAAGCTGTTTAATTTGGTCAATGTGTTTTAGAAGACTTCTAGAGTTATTGAAAATCGGGTCAAAATCAGATGTAAATTGATCATGAATATCTTCAGAGGGAGAAAATATCTGGTCAGCTAGTCGGTCGGTGTTCGAAGTGTTTACAGAGCGTTGGACATTGAAATGAGACATAAAAAAAACACAGAAAAGGAAGGCCAATCAAAGAGGAAAAGGGAAAAAAAATAAATCAGTTAATAAATGGTCAGTAAAAAAAAAGCTTTGTTTTAACTTAAAAGGTTAATGAAACGTAAAACATAAGACTCACAAACTGCTTGAAATTCATTGGATGAAGCATGGTATAAATAGTAAAAATATAAGATAATATACTACAAGTTATATTAATAGGCACTGAAGGAGCAGACGCATCCTAAAGAATAGAAACAGTATAAATTGAATATATCATATAATAAAAATAATGAAGATAATAATAATTGTAAAAATATTGAAAGATAAAGATAATTAATAACATCAACAAAAAGTAAAGACATTGTAAATATCATAAAATATTATAATATATATATATATATATTAAATATATATATATAATATTACTATATAAATATTAATATCATTAATACCATTATTAACATTATAAATACCATCAACAATATTATTATTATTATTACTATATAAATATTAATAAAATAAATAACAGACTTAAGCAAAATGACATAATTAAGATAAAGAAAATAAATATAGTAATACTAATAGTAATAATAATGTAAGAAAAGAAAAATTATCCACATCAATAACGACATTGAACCCAGCATTTTAATAATCAATGAATGAATTATGAATCATTCAATCATAGAATAAGAAACAATATGTTGCAATAAAAGTTATATAAAGATTGAATTGGAGCATCCTTTAAATTGTAACTGTAAATTAAATGTAATAATAATAATAACAATAATAATAATAATATAATAATAATAATAATAATAATGTTGTTGTTATTATTGTTATTATTATTATTTAATTAATAATAATAATAATAATAATAATAATAATAATAATGTATGGTTAAAAATTTCAATATCATTAATGCAAAATATCGAGATTGTATATTCTAGCATTACAATAATCCATACAAAAAAAGGTGTATGGTTAGAGCATAAAAATCATGACATTAGACACAATATAGTAATTAAAAGTGGTTAATAATGGCAGGTAGCATAATTATAACAAATATGATGTAATAAGGGTCATAATATGCATTGAACAAAAGCTATAGTAACAGTATAATGTCACTATAATAAGACTCGGTAATGATAAGAATCGCATAATAAAAATATAATAATAATAATACTGAATAATAACAATAACAATAATATTGATTAAGTAGATAAAAGTTACGATAGTATTGCAGGAACAGAAGCATCCTGCAAAATAGTAAATGTATAATAGGATGTCAATGTAGGGAAGATCAACATAATAATGATAATAATGATAATAATAATAATAATAATAATAATAATAATAATAATAATAATAATAATAATAATAATAGCAAGTATGTTAATAGAATAATAATATTAATAATAAAATGATACATAAAAAAAATAATAATAATAACACAAACATAAAAATAATATTAATATTAATATTATTGATAAAAACAATTATAATAAATGCAAGGTGACGACAAATACAACATTATACCATAATAATCAGAATGAATAAAAAAAGAAAAAAAAATCAATCAGATTAAAACATCATTCATTCATGATAATAGGGAACAAAAACATAATTAAAATAAAAATTGATAATAATAGGATAAAAATTATAATGTAATGAAAGTTGTAATAAGCATTGAAGGATATAATGTTGATCAGTACATTGAAAGACTACGGAGGTCGGATGTTGACCTGGTGACAAACTTTTTCTTTCTTCAGTAGGCAGTTTATTCTTCCATCATTGACTGAATCAGTTTGTTTGTTAAGTGTTGGTTTTTATGTTGATTTATTAATTATTTTTTTTCTACAGGGTATTTTGCAGCATTTATTTATTTATTTATTATTAATTTTATTTTCTTGAATTTTATAATTAAAAGCTATTTTTTATTTCTTGATTCAATTCTTGCTTATACAGTATTTAAATATTTGAAGATTAAAAAAAAATATATCATTTCTATTACCGAATTTTTCATTGGGGCCATTTTTACCTACCTGTCATTTTTACCGGGGCCATTTTTTCCGGGGCCATTTTTTTCCGGGCCATTCTTACCTACATTCGGTGAATGGGCATTTATTAAAAACTTTATGCACTCAAGGACTATTAATATTGGTACCACCTGCACTGAATGCTTTTATTCTATCAAGAAGTTAACAAACTACACAAACAAATATTTTAAGCAAGACAAATTATTGGCTGTAATGATCATTACGTTTGGCACCATTAGGCCTTAACTGATCGAAATGTGATTGATTAATAATAATAATAATAATAATAATAATAATAATAACAATAATAATAATAATAATTTATTTGGAATCTTCACTTTTATAACAGTGGCACACATCCTCTGAATGTGCGTCCAAAAAGAAAACCAAATTAACAAGTAAAAAGCAAGTCAGAAAAATTAAGTGGTTGAAGCACCGGTTTATCTGGGAAATTTCAACTCTTCCCTTCCTTTGCAATTGCCATCTGCCTCAACCAAAGACAAAAATACAGGTAAATAAATGCAATATAGTATGTTTTTGCATTGTCTAAATAAAAATTGAACAGAGACTGGTAAAGATGTATTGTTCTATGAAAAATACCAAAATAAAAGCATAAAAAACTTGTTCATTTTAATGTAACATAAAAATTGTCAATTTTGAGAAATTAATGTATTTAAAATATGTTTATCCATTATTTTACAGCAAAATAAAAACATGATAGAAACACATTTAGTCAATGGAAGTATTTTATTTTTATTATACTGTAATTAAAAATTTTAAGAGGGTAAACATTTTTAAAATTGAGTGACTTGTATACTCAAGTTAATAATTTGTATTTCAAAAATATTTTTATGATATCCTATTTTAAAGGGATAATACATTTAGCGTCGGCGCGATGTACTGTGATAAAGTACAATTGATGTCATAATCAAAAATTAATCACAGAGAGGATATTAGGGCCTATAGTGTGTGCGTTCATTTTTATAATATTAGAAAGGCAAATATAATGTTTATTATATTATGTTATTTTAAAATCATACTAAAGTGAAAAACTATTATTTTAACTATCTATTAATTTTAAATTAGTTATTATTTTAAAGACTACTATAGAAACACAGCCTAACTGTAGACTAGCGCAACTTGCAAACACACTCAAAAGAACCTGGAATTTGTCTTAAAGCGACAGAAACAACAACAAATTACCTTCTCTTCGAACGACTCCGCCCACTGTGGGACCACCATGTGTGATGGTCAGGGCATGAGTTTGATCGGCGTATGGAGCCTCAGGCGATTATTAATTAAATTTACAATTGTTGTAGCATGAATTCTTTAATAACAATATTATTAAATTCATGTCTTGGATAATGATGACAATGAAAATGTTAGTAATGATATTACTAAAATTTGGGTACATATTCCATACATTGGTCGTTAAGGAGAAGTACTCCTCCGTAGATGTATTGGCAAAGTCAAAAGAAATCTAACTAAAGATGTTAAATTCATTACTTTATGGAAAATTAAAAAAGTATCATATTGTGTATCATTTTAAATGCCCTGGCCGTGAATGCGACTATATTGGTAAGACAGACAGATGCTTTATAACTAGAGTATCTGAACGTTCTACAATCTTTAACAGTGTCATACACAATCATAATGAGTCTTGCGATGCTTTCAATATATTTTAAAACTTCATAATTTGCCTAACACAATTAAAGATGATTTCATTGTTAATTTCAAATCTCTAATATATACTAACACTGCAATAATTGATAGTTCTCCTAACTGGTCCCATTTACTATTTAAAGAAGCCCTTGCTATCCATCGCCTTAACCCTAAATTAAACTGTGGTCTCAAAGCATCAAGCGAGTTGAAATTGTTTATCTAATGTAATCTAACCCAACTTAATTGCCTCTCTCATAATCACCATTCTGCTTAATCACCATTGTTATTGTACTAGCTTTTAATCCCCTCATTTAAATATTGTAGCATTTTTTGTAATCACTGTATAATTGTCTGTTCTATTTTCTCTATAGCCTGGTTCACGTCGAACTTTATCTAGATATACCCGTCTTGAAACATGATACGATAATCCCCTAATTGCGTTCGATGCCAAGTTAGAGCCAGATAAACAGCCAGCCAGTTTCAGGCCGTCGACGTCACACGGTGGAAAGGCTTGTTTAATAAAACATCTACTGTATTTTACCATCTAGTACCAAGTGGTATTCGTTAAAAAAAAATTGTAAACTACTGTAGAGAAGGTGTGAGTTTCCACTACCTAACCTAGCCGACCAGTACGAACCAACGACAGTGCAGCAGCGTGTTCTATCGCAATCTAAGTAGTAGATTCTCTAGGCCCTAGCTACATTTACCTTCGATAAAAAAACGAACTATTTTAATCGCTAGCTAGCATTCTTCCATTTAACAAAATATTGTTTTCATTTTCATTAAAACGTATGTATACTTTATGGACCTTTCTGTCCTGTTTTGTAGTTTTTAGATTGCTCAATTGTGTTGTTTACATGCACTTCGCGAAAATCTAGCTTCGCGGTGTCAAATAAGTTGCTGACTTCCACACACTTTTTTATTTCGTCATCGTAAACTTGTGCGCTCATTTTAACGACTGGCGTTGGTGGTAGTTCGTTGAAATTGAATTAATAGCGACTATTATAGCAGAAATGGAAAAGATTGAATTGTCAATAAATAAATACAACAAATCTGATTTTATTATTAAGAAAAATATACATTATCACTTTCTTTCAAAAACGTACGCAATCGGACTTTTTAACGTTATTACTTGGTCGATGATGCAAAGGGCAAAGGTCATTGGTTATTTCGACTATTCGTAAACGGACGTTTGCTGGGTTTTTACCCATAGTATTACAAATAATTTCTGAAAAACAGACTAATGAGACTACTTCGATGCTGTTGTTAGCATTGCTAAAGTACGTTGTTGCCAGCCAGAATATGATAATGGTGGTACAATACAACCACGCTGGCTTAGATGCCTATGTTACGTAATCGTGTCCTTGTAATCCGAGCCGACTTTACCGTTAGCAAGTTAATTTACCGTTATTCTAGTAAAGTTAAGTCACTTAACTTAAGTGACTCAATTCCTTTATCTAGCTATAATTGAGTGGTTCACGTTGAACTTTTAACTAGTTAAGTGGATGTATATCTAGATAAAAGTTCGACGTGAACCATGCTTATGGTCTAAGTTTTCTCATTCCTGATGATGTCCCAATAAAGGTCGAAACATTGAATCATGGACTCCCTCTCTTTATTCGGAGTAACGTTCATTTTATGAATTCTTTATATTATTCATTTATGTTTAATATTCAACTGATAATGATCTGCTAGGTACAGTAGGTGGCATACCCTTTATGTCATGTTTAAACTATGCATTAGTCAATGTTACATGTATCATAATTATGCAGCTCAGTTATTATTTTATGTATTTTAGTCGTTTTAATAAGGCGGCATTCATTTCATCACTATCTTCAGACGTGATGTAGAAACAAATATGACGAAGATGATGATTATCGATTATATTTTCATTATTTATTTGTCGATGGTTGACAAGGAGTAAAAACTCACAAGAATTAAATCGACTGTCGATCTATCGAACAAATTCAGTTAAATCAAACAAATCAAACTCGACTCCAAGATTTTAACCCGAGATCCCCGACATACCACGTGGATGCACTAACCGACTATGTTATGTGGTCCAGTAGAATTGAAGCCATGCCAAATCAACGTAACGATAATATAATATGAATTAAGAAGAAAATAATATTGAACATGTTTGGGATTTGAATCCAGGACCTCCGTCAAGCGTTGTAGGTATTCTGCCCGCCTGAGTAATGGCGGTCCAATAGAATTGCAACCATACCCCATCAATGTAACGATGATTTAATAGGAAATATCAAATGAAAGTTGACCTCTTTAGGATTTGAACCCGGAGAATTCTTTATACTGTTTGGAAGCTCTAAACGATGATATATAGGCCTACGAAATAAGATAAAAATCAAATTTGATCTCTTTGGGATTTGAACCTGTGACCTTCGTCATACGTTTCGGAATCTCCAATGGATGGGGTCAAGTGGGACTGGAGCCATATCTCATATATCGGCATAACGATGATAGGCCTATATTAAAATAAAGGAAAATTAAATTTAACATTTTCGGGATTTGAACCCGATCACACTGACACCATATAATCCGAGATACGAGATATATAAATTTGACCCCTTCTGGATTTTGACCCGACACCCTCAAATCCCACTAGATTCAGGGCGGAATCTTGGAGCTATTCCATCGCCGCCAAGATAGGCCTAAAATAAAAAATAAAATAAATAAATTTCAATCTACGAGAAAACTGAGAATTTATAAAAAATCTATAGGTGGAAAAATGGATAGTGTTTCATTACAAAGTGCGACAGAGTTTATTACAAAGTGCGACAGGTCATTTTATTACAAAGTGCGACAGACAGTTATTACAAAGTGCGACAGCTCAGTTATTACAAAGTGCGACAGACTTTATTACAAAGTGCGACAGACTTTATTACAAAGTGCGACAGTTATTACAAAGTGCGACGATTATTACAAAGTGCGACGCAACACACGTGGCTTCTACCGCGCCATGCTGCGCTGCTTCGCGTAGTATGTTCATGCGCAAAGGTGTTAAACTCTCTGTTGTGGAGAAGGATGACTTTTTCAGAAATTTCTTGTTGCGAAATACCTCAGCTCGTGTGCGGTAGGTGGAGAATATTATGATAATCGCACGTGGTTTAGTGCGGGATTTGTTGACCTGGTGTATTTGTTCCGTCCAAGACGGTGTACGTTGTTGTTGTTCCGAGGTACTGGTTTTTACTGGTACGGGTGAAGCAGGCTGGGCGGCAGGCTGAAGTCCATCTTTGGTCGTACCAACGAAAGACTCAGACAATTTGTCGATGTATTTCATGCAAGCCCGTTTAGATTTTGAGCTCGATCTGGTCGACATTACTTCTTAAAGTGTTGATGTTTAATTTTTTGTACTGTCAAGTTACCGTAGTGCGAATAATTAAAAGCAAATTAAGAGTTTTTTTATGAGCGAGTTTGAAACAGGTTGTTAGTTCGTCATGAAGTTTGACCTTACTTATACGGCTCTGGGCCCGTGCCGTACGTAAATGAGGGGTTCTACTGTATAATTAAACATGTAATACTGGATTAAAGACAATATTTTATTGAACTACTGTACAGGCTGTTTGATCATAAGGAGTGCTATGCTCTGAGTGAAGAAATAACCTTCACTCAAGGTTCAGAGCCTAGCATCTGGAGATTGAGGTACTCCTCATGTGAAACAGCCTGTAGTGCAATAAAATGTTGAGTCTTTAATCCAGTGTTACATGTTTATTTGTCTATACTGCTCTGCTATATACTGCATTGAGCCTGTCTCAATGAAAAAACGATGTACAATCATTGAAAGTTGACTTGCGGAACACAAATTTAGTAAGCTATAACAAAATCAAACGGATATTTCGATAGCTCCTGCTATCTTCATCAACGTTAAAGTCTTCATCACTTTAATGTTGATGAAGATAGCAGGAGCTATCGAAATATCCGTTTGATTTTGTTATAGCTTAATTAATTTGTGTTCCGCAAGTCAACTTTCAATGATTGTACACCGTTTTTTCATTTATTATATGTATATATATATGTATATATATATTTATATATATGTGTATGTATATATATATGTATATATGACAAAATCAGACTGATTAACAAGAAGTTGAATGAGGTATGCAAACATGCAAAGACGAAGGAGGTCTATGCCACTAGGCGACGTTCGAATACAATCCTCCCAACAAAATAAAGTTTAAATCCTATCTCCTATAGCTAATGTTTAATCGTAATCTATGTGTACGAGACGGTGCTTCGCTCACTTCATATCATACCCACGCTACTGTATACGTTAATACTGTACGGCCGTCACACATATCAACCACACACGTGAGAGGACGTTACGCAGACGTAAAAGGTTGAAAAGAACTGCTGAATATTCAGGGTTTTTTTTAGGGGCATTTATTTATGGGAACCATTCATTCATAGCAGAAGGAAGCTTATTCGAATAAATACGGATGCGAGTTTGTATTGTAAAATATGTTGGTAGTATGCACTATCCTCCTTAATTCATACAAACACAAGCATTCAACTGAAAAAGCATCAATTTATGTAGGCCTATCTCAATTCATAGATTATAGTAAAAAGAGATAAGATGCTCTCTGGGCCTATGGTATGTGACACTATCAAAACGGTCATTCCAAAATTCTGTACATCAAGTAGGCCTACACGCAAATTCAAGGTAAAACCAATGAATAGCCTTGCAAAACATGTAGGCGAACTAACAGTTGAGTGCAGCAAGAGACAAGCTCCCCCAACCAAAAGCTTCGAATAACTCCGCCAACGAACTGCCAGTAAATGTCAATACAGTTTTCGTCTTATACTGCTTATGCGGACGTAATATGAACACCAATCTATTCCCGCCTTATTATTGTTCACCCGACCTATTCCCGCCTTATTAATGTTAGCCTAATTACTGTCGTTGTAGAGGAAAGTAAGTTTCATCTAACCTTTCCATCATACTCGCTGTTTCTCGCTATAAATTGACTTGTGATTTTTTTTCAACGTAAACTAGCTTTTACATATTTTTTATTGATTGTTTATGCTAGATAATTAAGCTGTGAAGTTAAGTTGAACATAAGGTACATGCTCGATTGTATAAACTTAGAAAGTGTTGCAAATCTGTGTCCCATAGGCTCTGATCATCGAGACCACGAAATACTAAAATTCGCCTGGAACTAAAATTCGTGCTACACCGGCCCTAAACGCTTCTACCCACAGACAAAAGCAAATAATTGTACGATAAAGGTCGAGTAGAGGCTAAGGGATGGTGCCAGGATTTGCACGATGGGGGGAGGGGTCCGAGGTCCCCGACGACAGAAAAGTGGGAGTGGTCTGGCGCCGCTTAATATTCCGAAAGTTGTCTAGGGGGCGCCCCCAGAATTTTTACAATTTATGGGTTTCAAAGGCTTATAATCGATTTTTTAGGTCTGTTAATATATAGAAAATACATATAAATAGTGGTTTTGCTCCCCGACGGTACCCTGCCTCACCGCCCTCTTCCCTCAATTGGAGCACCCCTGGTAGGGTTTTTTTTTAATCCTCGCTTAAAGCAATATTACAGGATACAATACTCCAATAATGTAGGTGGGTGTCTTGCACTGAATCCGATTCCCAAATTCAGTTATTGCTTTGTTAGATGGAGGAAATCCCCACCCAGGAACATTTTCATCATGTATAGTGGCTTCGTATATAGAATTTGCTATACTCATTGGAACCCAATTGAAATATAACATTAACAAAATATGTTATCTAGTAACAGAGTATCAAAATGTGGCGCCTGTATTTTAAACCATCTATTTATTAAACACGCAGTGTTATATAAAAATAAATCAAAATAATAATGATAACAATCAATATAGTAACACAACAGTGCTGATATCACATATACCGTACTCGCGCGAATAAGCGTCCCGTTTGAATAAGCGCCTCTCCTACGTGAACATTTCCTGAAGCGCCCCGTTTGAATAAGTGCCCCTTAATAATATCATAAGATTTTCTTTTTAGGAAGTCAATAATCCAATCAATCCTGGGACTGGTTGTTGGCATGATTTGAGCTGCAGAGTGCAATCACATTCTTCTTAGGTCAATATCAAAATGAGAATATGTTCTCTGGATGATTATCATTTCCGCCGCATCCGCATTCGTAATGCCTTTATATAAACTTTTTTCAGTGCCCTTCGTCAGAGCAAAATATAAAAATATATATATATATATATATATATATATATATATAGCGCTATAGCAGGGTAGGAAACTTGTGTTTCTATAGACCGGCACAACCGGAAACCGAAAATAAACAACAAATAAAGACGATATAGAATTTATCAATATGATTTAATAATGTAAAACTTCATTTTTGTATTCATATATAAAGTACTGCAATAAATATATAAGAAAAAACTGCTTATAGTGGATTAGAATTAATTACAATATTCGAACAAAAACTGTTACATTACTTGTTTGATGAATGTCACTTGGACCTGTGCATTTCTTAAACATAAATGCATACGGAGATAACTAAATGATATCTATAGAATCTACAAATAATAACAATTATAACGCATTAGGTTTAATAAGAAAGAGTAACCAGAAATAATGAACGAATTACTTAGTGCTTAATAATAAACAAATGAGTGCAAATATAACCTCAAAACAACAGCAACGATGTTCTCTTTTCGTCGGGACGTGTAGACTCAAACCTATACATTATGACCGCTAACGTAACATTTATTTCCAAAAAATGTCTTCAATAACAAACCCGTCACAGCGAACAAAACACCTAATATCAACCCACTTGTACCACCATTACACAGGGACGTAGCCAGGATTTTTGAAAGGGGGGAGCCGTTATGCGAATTACGTAGGACCCCGGCGGGGGTCAAGGGGGCGAATCCCCCTGTGAAATAGCGCACTCCGAACGTTCTTAGGACTGTTTGAGAGGAAAAAGTGAAAATTGCAATAGACGCATTATAAATAAGCGAAAAAATAATTATATAATAAATCAACATTGGCTGATCCAGGAATTCGGAAGAGAGGTGAACCAGGGAGGGATATTCACAGACTGAGGAACCACTCACCTCAACCCCACCATGGTTCCATGGGGCTGATGTAAGAAAATTTATGATTAGGGCATCTCAGGACGGCCGGAAATTACACTCTCGCACTTCAATCTGAATATATTTTTTTTGTTTTTTTTAATAATGAGGGGGCCTTGAACCCAGCTCTGCTCAAAACATTCTTTATCCAGAATAGTCAAAATCACGAAAAATGGACGTGAAAAACCAGATCACATTCTAAAAACAAACAGCAGTCACTAAGACATACATTAGGAGCCGACTCGATGGGGTTTAATGTAATACCCAGGGAAGGGCACATACCTGTTTTGAAATGTGGAGGGGGAGGGCATTTTGTGAGTCGACACCCACCTCAGCCCCACCATGGTTTCAGTTGAGGTGAGAAAATGTGGGGAAATAGTACCTCTAGATGGCCAGAAACGACACTTTTAGTAAAATTCATCATCGTCACATCACCATTAGTCAAAATGAAGCGCCAAAAAAAAATTCTCATGATCCTTTACCAGAGATTTTTGACAACCATAGAGATCTTATTAATGTGTGTGTGATATACCAAAGAAAACAAGTATGTACTTTACATAGGTCTACTTCAAAAACTTTATTTCACAACCACCTCAGCCCCACCATGGCTGGGGCTGAGGTGAGAAAATTTTAGGAAATACTACCTCTCGAGATGGCCGGAAATGACACTTTTATATAGTAAAATTCATCATCATCACACCACAATTATAGTCAAAATGAAACGCCAACAAATTTCTCATGATCTTTTATCAGGGATCTACTTAATATCCAGCACAACTTACGCCTAACTATAGCTTACTAAGCTTTAACTATATATACTATATTATGATCAACAAATCACAACTTTTTTCGCATTTAGCACAATTTTCTTCACTTTTTATTGCTATTAATATTATCAATTATTACTATCGTCATCATCATCATTATTTTTATTATCATTATTATTATTAGTAGTATTATTATACACAAATTTAAAGAAACTTGGAAAAGGATAAAAACTAATTGAACCACAATATCTCATTTCTATCTAAAAAGACCTGGCCTGTGATTTATGGATTTAAGATTTTTTTTAATCACGCTTAGGCCTATGTGTTCTATTAGGCCTATGTATAACGTGTACTGATGCATATTTACATTACCTTGTAATTGATCCTGACAATTCTTTTTCGGATAATAAACGTATTCTATCGTAAAGATAGGTTTAAATTCGTTTCTGACAACTAAATCTGTCTCTTATACACATCTAGATGTGTATAAGAGACAGGGGGGAGGGGGGGGGGAGCCGCGGCTATCCTCCCCCTGGATACGTCCCTGCCATTGCAAATGGTTTGACAACATGTCTTTTATAGCAAGACTCAACCCACTGCCTATTTCAGCAGTCCCTATTATGCGCTGAATCGACAGAGTGGTAGTACTGCTTCTGATGTCGAGTTCATTTTGCAGGTTTAAGGGGGTGTGTGCAAAGGTATTAATCGTTTTATCGTCTTGACTACACTAACGCATCGTGAGCACCTGGAGACATGGAATACGCTCATACTGCAGAATGATTTACACACTTGCAGAGGCGGATTCTGTGATGTCCAAAAGGAGGGGGAGGGGGCCAAAAGTTCGGCCGATTGAGACAACACCGTCCTAGGGGAAAATTTGTGTGTTCTAGACGCCCGAAAATAACATTTAAAGCTTTCTGGGCTATCATTTTTTCTTCTTTCTTTTTCTTTTTTTTTTACCTTCTAAAAAGGGTAGGGGCCCCCCTAAACCCGCCCCTGACTTGCAAGACACTACTTAATGCTGTGACATTCCCCTGAATCGCGATAGACAAAATTATTCTCCATCTCTTAGCACCACCCCTGTCACGTTCCCTTACCTTGGGAAAAAATCTAGGCCTACCTTTTCAAGACCCGTGAGCTGAATTTTTTTGTTACAATGGAAAAATTAGAAGTCGGAAAAGCTTAAATCAATTTTTTCCAGGGAGGACCCTCAACCCTCCTTCCTTTTGGTGGTTTATCGATTCATCGAATGCGTGTGCAGCTACTCAATTTTTATTTACTGTAATAAGAATAAGAAAAATTTACCTGACCGTTTACAAAGGGAAAAACCTTGAATTTAAAATTAATTAAAAGACACTTCAGAAGTCAGGAAAACTCATATCTCGCCATCTAGGAATCAATATTTCCCGACTCCCCAACATTTCCCCCCCACCCCCGTTCTATTTGGAGTTCATCGATTCATGGGGGAAAAATTCGTTTGCAACTACTCAATTTTTTTATGTACGTATACACACATAAGTAGGCCTGTTTACTGAAATAAGAATGAGAAAGTTTACTTGACCGCTTTCAAGAATGAAGTTTGAAGAACTTAAAGACCTTGGAAGTCGGAAAAAAGCTCACTTTCCGCCATCTAAGTAACAAAATTTTCTTGGGGAGGACCTGGACCCCTTTATTTTTGGGGTTTTTATAAAAATGTGACCCCCCTCCCTTTAATTTAAGGACGTAATAGTTTAAAGTTGGTAACCTCGATTGTAAGTTCTTTTCATATAAGATTTTATACTATAGGCCTATTCTACATAATTAGCTGGCGATAGTAGTTACATTAGCTTTGCAATTTTCGTTACTACATTAGCTGTTGAGCGTTCTACATTAGCTGGGGTTGATTTTGTCTTACTACATAAGCTGTTAGGGTTTGTACATTAGCGGGGAGTTTTACTACATAAGCTGCGGAGTATGCTACATTACGGTAACGGTTGTTACTACATTAGCTGTTGTTTTCTACATTAGTGGTTGTAACACGCCACTCCTAAGGTGAACATTTCCTGAAACGCCCCGTTTGTATAAGCGCCCCTCAATAATATCATAAGATTTTCTTTTTTGCAAGTCAATAATCCAATCAATCTTGGGACTGGTTGTTGGCATGATTTGAGCTGCAGAGTGCAATCACATTCTTCTTAGGTCAATATCAAAATGCAGATATTTCTCTTGGACAGATAAGAGCTCCGATCCCTAGACAGGCAGTATGTTTCCAACTTTCCTCTTATTACATATTTGTCTAGGCCTAGTCCTACTGCTCTTTTTATTTTTCCGACAATTTGCACCTTCAGCGCATTCTCATCTGAAATGATCCTGCCATCCTCCTAATCTCAATCGGCCGATGGCCAACAAGTAACCACTACCAACCACCACTAATTGCATCTGTTATTCTCCTGTTATGTAAATATTCACAGCTTTCTTGTCATGAGCCATGTTCTCTGGACTATTATCATTTCTGCCGCCCATTCGTAATGCCTTTATATAAACATTTTTCATTCAAAAAGTGTCTTTGAATTTAATAAATTGCCATAAGAACCCCTCGATTTTCATCTATTACCATAAGCGTCCCCCAATTTCCACTTTGTTTTCATAAGCGCCCCGTTTGAATAAGCGCCCTTCAGAAAGTGCAAAAAAAATATTTTAAGCACCCGGGCGCTTATTCGCGCGAGTACGGTATTATATTCTAAAATATGTAAGTATAAAAAAATATTGCTCTCTTAAAATGTGTTATGTTCAAACCTCCACTGTTATAAATATTAATAATATAATTGATGTGAAATTATAATAATATTGCATAGGGCTATTATAAAATAAATAGTAATAATGATAAAGATAATGAATGCTAATGATGATAATTATAATGTAATGATTAGTGATGATGAGAATAATAATATACATGAATATAGTACCGATAAATGGCGCTTATTGTTTTGTATCTGAATTAATTCATTTTTTTTCTTTTTCTTTTATTCAAATTCAAATCAAAATCGCAGCCAAGGCTAAATTAAATGATATTTACAAATAATTAGGGAAATATTAAAACATCAA
>NW_022703372.1:48863-53211 GCF_011630105.1 Anneissia japonica | reverse complement strand
TATTATTATTATTATTATTATTATTATTATTATTATTATTATTATTATTATTATTATCAAATATAAAAATTCAGGATGGAAAGAAAAAAAGAGCAATCATCCAAGCATTGCACACAAAATTCAATTTCAATTAAAATTACATCAAAATTGGGAAAGAAGAACGCGACATGACAAAAAGGGCCAACATTTAAATTAAACAGAAAAAAAAAAAAGTATATGTCATTTAAAATGGACCGATAACTCTGGGTATAATGTAAGTTGTCATGCATATATTTAATTATTTTTTTCGTTGTTACATTATTTTCATATATTTTCATATAAAAATTGTCATTACAATAATAATTATTAATAGGTAATATTAATATAATTTATAACAATTATGCTAGAGCAACAACCAATCAATAAATAACCATCAATCAATATAATTGATAATTGATATCAATAATAATAATCATAATTACTATTATTATCATTATTGTTATTAACATTACTATAATTATTATTATTGTTTTAATTATTATTGTACGTAATCCAAAATCATTCATTTAGGATTGAAGTAAGAAATGGTTTTGCACTTTTTCGATACCTTTCCACAGTACACAGTAACAGTAGGCCTACCAATAAGTGACTCCAACATGGATGTTTATACTTATAATATCACATTCGATTGTTCTGTAATGTTTGCTGTTGTTAAGCTTGCACTTGTGCATGTTTTTTTTTTTTTGTTTTTTTTAAATATACAGTAACCGTATGCCTACCTATAAGTGACTGCGACCCGGATGTTTATACTTATAACATCACATTTAATTGTTCTGTAATGTTTGCTTTTATAAAGATTATTATGATTATGATTATGATTATTAATTTTTATTATTATTATTATTATTATTATTGTTATTATTATTATCTTATCGATCGATTCATCCATCCATCCATCACCTATGCGAACACGGGTAAACAATTGGTGCGTTTGACTAGTAGAGACTGTTCAGTAAAAAAGTCAGTGAAGATGATATATCCCAAAATATATATTTATTCGTCTATTACAGAAACAATGAATCTCAGTATAGGCCCCCTATGTAATTCTCTTTATAATTACTGTGATCTCTAATCATAATGTCAACATTAATTAACATTTAAATTTATAATCATTTTGATTAAATGTTGATTATTACATGTACACTATTCCAATATTAATAAATACTCGTATATCATTAATCAATATCATTCATCAATAGTTAAATTTAACTTATCAATATATCATACAAATGACCTATTATAGTTAAATTTAAGTTTATGAAGAATAGACACAACACGCAAAACAGTTAAATTAAACATATTATTTTATCATACTAATGATTTACTATAGTTAATTTTAAGATTATGGAGAAAAGAAAAGAAACTATGTCATTCATTTATCACTAATAACACAGGTTATCTTAGAAATATGAATATCATGCAAACTATTTCATTCATGAAATTAATCAGCATATAATGCAAATTATTTCATTCATAACAAGTTATAGAAATATAAATATCATGCGAAAAACTATTGATGAAAATAGTATCTCATGCAAATCATTTCATTCATAATATGTTAGAAATTTGAATATCATGAAAACTATTTCATTCATGACATGAATTATTATATCATGCAAATCATTTAATTCATAACAAGTTACAGAAATATGAATATCATGCAAACTATTTAATACATGAAATCAATTAGTATCTCATGCAAACTATTTCGTATCATAAACAATGCTCAAAAATATTATACGGAGCAGTCAACAAAAATCAAATGTTACTCCAACCATCCGAAGTCATTTCTGTTCAATGTTCCGTGTTGTACAGTTCACTTTTTTATGATTTCAATAAACCAATACACTCCGTCAGCAGCAATCCTGAACAAAATACTCTGGGATACAAAAAGACAGTCCATCGCTTGCGCACTTTTTTCAACAAGACAGTCCATCGCTTGTATTAAATGGAAACAGCAATATTGTATTTTTTCAATCACAGTTCCTACCAGCCCCAAATAAATAAATAAATAAATAAATAGATAAATAGATAGATAGACTGACAGCCCGACAGACAGACAGACCACCCAGACAGATATATAGACAGATAGATAGACAGATAGATAGATCAATAGATAGATCAATAGATAGATAGATAAATAGATAGATAAATAGATAGATAGATAAATAGATAGATAAATAGATAGATAGATAAATAGATAGATAAATAGATAGATAAATAGATAGATAAATAGATAGATAAATAGATAGATATATAGATAAATAAATAAATAGATAAATAAATAGATAAATAAACAAATAAATAAACAGATAAATAAATAAATAAATACTTACTTACTTACTTACTTACTTACTTACTTACTTACTTAGGCTATTTATTTTACGGATACTGACACTAGTGCACACACCACTAATGTCTCTGATGCACTTTACACACTTTACACTTTAGTACAATTGGTGTCAAACTCGCTGATAAAAATGTAACAGTAATGATTATTTGAATGGACACTTTGTTAATTTATTCTTTCTTCTACCTACTGATGTGGAAGAAATAATCAACATTGTATCTGAAATTCTAAAAGTGCAGATGAAATTACTAGTAACATTCTTAAGTGTATTATCCTATCTACTGCATCTCTTATCAGTCATATATTTAATCTGTCTTTCTGCACTGGGGTAGCTTCCAAGTTAAGTAAGTTAAAGCTGCAAGACTTTATCTAATGTACAAATCAGGAGACAAAGGTGTTTTAAATAATTATAGGCCTATATCTATTTTTATCTCCTATTTCTAAGATTCTTGAACGAATAATTTATAACAGACTTTACTGGTATGTTGAGAAATAAAACATTATCAATGATATTAATGTTTTCTTAAGAAGGGTTCAACGTATATGGCTGTACTTGATCTCATTAAGAAATTTCGTATTGCCATTGACGAAACCCCCATTTTTATCTTCATTGATCTTAGCAAGGCATTCTTATATGTAACACCAAAAGGACAAAGTACAAATACGTACTTAGCAGTGCAAAACGCAGAGACAGCAGTGCAAAACTCAGAGTTAGCAGTGCAAAACACAGTCAGTAGTGCAAAAACTCAAGCGGCAATAACAAATTAAAGTGGCAGTGCAAACTCAGAGTCAGCAGTACAAAATACGGAGACAGCAGTGCAAAACTCAGAGTCAGCAGTGCAAAACACAGTCAGTAGTGGAAATCTCAAGCGGCAGTAAACAATTCAAGTGGCAGTGCAAACTCAGAGTCAGCAGTACAAAATACGGAGTCAGCAGTGCAAAACTCAGAGTCAGCAGCGCAAAACTTACAGTCAGAGTAGTGCACAACACAAGCGGCAGTAAAAAATTCAAGTGGCATTATAAAGTCAGCAGTGCAAAACACGGAGTTATGAGAGGTGCAAAAAACAGAGTCAGAAAAAGACAGTCAGCAGTTCAAAACTCAAGCGCAATACAAAATTCAAATGGCGGTGCAAAAATCTAAACGCCCTCTATTTTGAATGAAAGTTTCACAGGTTTTTATTTTTTTATTTATTAATTTTTTTTTGCCGCGTGCTTACGAAAGGTGTTAACTAACTGTATTTGAGAATGGATGAAATGTTGTGATCACTTGACAATGTATCATGTCCCAGTAAACCTCAATTAGAATATATTATAATATACTAATTTAATTTTAATTTAAGTAAGTAATTTAACAAATATTTGTATTGATAATTTATTTAATATATGTATATACTACAAATCTTATATATATTATTATATTATTATATAATTATTAGAATATAATTGATTTAGTATTTTTGTCATTAACGCTTACATAACAAATTGGCCTACCTCAACAAAATATGCGATTTAAAATTTGAGGTTTTCAGGCACTTTCCCGGGTGAAAAGGGCATTCAATGGGGAAAGATTTTCCAAAGATGGATATTTTCCCCTTGTCCCCCGGTGGTTACGGCCACTGCGGAGAATATCTGGCGGCTTAGATCAAATGCGCTATGGACACTTTTTGAAGGGGTTGCAGGTCGGGGTTGTGATATCTGTTCATTATTTTTCTCTTCTCTTTTTTTTCCCTTTTTCCTTTCTTTCTCTTTCCCCTTCTTCCTCTTTCCCTCCCTCACCAGTCTTTCTTTTCTCTTCTTACCCAGCCCGGTACGACGGCTTGGTCAGCCCGGTAAAAACCGTCAGGGGGGACAGTCTGCCCGCCTGTCCCCGCCTGTTACGCCACTGCTTATAAGATGAATGGGAATATGAATCATGCAGATCTGGAATCAAATCTAGGTGGTGGGGTCAACATTCCTCCC
>NW_022703372.1:42425-45150 GCF_011630105.1 Anneissia japonica | reverse complement strand
ATATATATTTTTATAATGTATTTATACTGCTAGTTCATGTTCCCCCCATTGCTTGGAGAGCCACTCAGACAGTAATTTATTTTACTTTTTGGTAATCCTGCCGGCTCTTGGGGGAAACATGGATTACCTTTTTGAATTTTCTGAATATTTTTCTGTATTGTTATGATTAAAAAAAAGGCGAAATAAATGAAATGATATGAAATGAAATATAGAGAAAATTCTAACACTGTTAGCGCCCGGACCCCATGAGAAAATGTTGGTTCGATCGGCACCCCTTTTATCACCTTTTTTTTTTCGGACATCTCTGGATCCGCCCCTGATATTGGCTGCCGATACATGATAGAATCCTCTACGAGATTTTGATTTAGGTTTACCGGACTAAAACTGGTACTGCTCCAGCCTACATTGCAAATTCTACTTACTGCTCAAACTACCGTGTGTACGATCAAACAACACAAAATGAGTTGTATGAACCGCGCACACACAGCAACTGGGCAAAACCTTCTATTGCATCACCTGCACCACACTTATGGAATCAGTTACCAGATAACATTAAACAAAGTACTTTTCTCAGCCTATTTAAGAATCAGCTTAATACGGTTTTGTTCACTTTATCCTTACAATAAATACACACTAAATGATGAGTTTTAATTTTACAATGTTGTATTATTAGACATAGATTCAGGTTAGACTACATATGTAAGGGCAGTGGTGTGGGACCGCCTCCCCCCTCCCCCTCTTTTAAGAGGCAGCCCATAAACGGAAACGTGAGACGTTCGTTCCCTCCGTGAGTCTAAGAAGTTGCCAATTAGGAATTCTGCATTGCGCAAGTAAAGTCACTCCTGAAGCCTCCCCACCAGGGTTACGTTAATTATTTTTATTTTATTCGTAGTTAATATTACCAACTCTCTCGACCAGCCTGCTCTCGACATCTGTTTTGCTTCATGAGCATCTTTGATTGATAATGGCGCATTATAAATGTACATTATTACTATTATTATTATTATTATTATTATCATTATTATTGTTATTATTAACAATAATTGTTTTGTAATGTTTCCTGTGGTTAAGCTTGCACTGTTATAATATAACAATAACAATAAATAAATATAGGCCTACCTATATTAATGATTCTAATAACCAATGAGTACCGATAAGTGACGATTGATTTAAAGCTTAACATTTTTAGCATAAAAATAAGGCATTCATAAATTATTGGCCTATCACAAGCAACAATAATATTTAGAGTATCACTTAAAGAAAACACAATAATTAGGGTAACTTAAAGGGCATCGTGTCAGATAATATAGTGCACGAACTAAAGTAGCTTGGGAGGGATCGTGTATTTTCAATTAAATTCAATTCTTTTATTGCTGCAAAGTGTCGTAATATTTCTGAATGCATTCTACAAACGTAAGATGTTAGGCGCTTAATTTCAGTGACGGTTTACCACTAACCTAGTGATTTCACCCGACTGGAAACTCATCTTTTTCCTACTGCTTTTAAAAGCCCGAAGAAATCGCCACCTAATAGAAGTCGCCGTTTGAAGTCTAGTTAATTACATTTTTAATAATAAGAGGCCTATGTTATATAGCGCATATTGCACATATTGACATCAACGATCAGTAATTTTGCTACCTCTAAAGAGCTTAAATCCGTCGATTTCTACATGCGGGTCACATACGGTACCTTTTCACAGAGCAAGATTTCGGTACACGAAAGAGTACATGCCAAACTGAAATCATTTAGGTATTTTACACACATGTTTGAAGTTCATCGACTTAAATGTGCATTATAAAAAGCGTCAATGAGAGCCTTGCACATCCCTGGTTCTATACAGACCCATTTTGCAATTAATATCACAATACGTATGCAATAAAATTTAGCAGCATCTCGAAGTATTTATTAACGATCAAATCAAATCGAGAAATTATAGCATAATTGATTAAATAAAAAGAGAAACGATTACGCATTGTTATATACAGTGATGTATACCTAGCATGCTATACTATGTTGTGTAAAATAAGGTAGTTGCTAAATACCACGACTTCAACCGAGGAAGGTGCAGGGCTTCTTAGGGCGACGTCAAGAATGATTTTAAGCAGTAGTTAGTCCGTCTTTATTCCTTCATCCTGCTGCCAGTCACGACGGCTGTGTTACCAAATATTCAGCACATTAAAAATACAGTAAACAATGCCAAAGTCTGTAGTTTTTCCAAAATTAGGACACCAAAGACCTTTTATTTCAATCCATAAAGATCCGTTCCTGACTCAATAATGTCCCATGTCTCCTTCTTGGTTTTCTCTCTATCATGATCATCTTCACCGTCATCATTATTACTGAATAATGTTTGCTATTGCATACTGGGGGAATGCAGGGTGGGGGCGGGATGCAGATAGTGTGATCGCATCCCGAAAAATAATTGTTGTATTATATTTTTGCTAAGAATTACCAGTAAGATTTTAAAGGTATGAGAGCGCAATTTTCGAGCAGCTAGCTGTCAATTTAAAAAAAAAAAAATTAACATCGGTGTGGACTCTCCTGCACCCATTTACTGCCAAATGCTGCATACGTCCCGGCATAACGAATATGGCGAAGAAATAGACATCAAAAATGTCACTAATGTCATCTAAGTATTGATCTTCTAACGAGCACTCAAGAAGATACAGTAGAACTCCTCCTTTTGGACACCAATATTAAGGGAACACTTTAGATGAAAAGATGT
>NW_022703372.1:38894-41034 GCF_011630105.1 Anneissia japonica | reverse complement strand
GCATGACTCTATGCAGCTTATGCTGTCCATAGAGACAAGCCAAAAGTCTAACTGCCTATATATTTGATTTACTTTTCTTCTCCATGTGAATTGCGTTATTTCCGGACCAAAAAGGTTATATAAAAAATCATTTTGCAGGTGAAAATGTGAGGCTGGTTCAAGATGCCATAAGCTATACTGAATTAGAAAATACCGACTGGGCCTCAATATTTTTAGACTTTCAAAATGCCTTCGACTCACTTAGCAGAGAGTTTATGATATTATTATTTAAAAAAAATAATAATTTCGGAACATCATTCATAAAATGGGTGAACACCATATAGGCCTATACCATAACTGACTGTGTAACAAAAAAAATAACGGATGGATTTCTTAAAGTTTCCATATGTCAAAAGGAATTAGGCAAGGGTGCCCTTTATCATCAGTCCTGCTTTTGATAGTCCTATGGTAACAGCTCTGAGAAATGATAAAAGCATAAACGGAATAAAACTACCATACTGAGAATGAAGTTAAAATCGCGCAACTTGCCGGTCTTGTATGTACATGATTGAGCCTTAAGAGAGGTCTATTAGTTATAGAATCTTTCTGTAAGGTAATTTAAAAGAAATTAAACAAAAATGGCATTTTCCAGAACAACATTTTAAGAAGTTACACTAATTAGTGATCTTAACCTATTTATTGTGTTCCATACTTCTTTTGCATACGCACAGTTATAGTAAATATTTTTCATCCTCCACCCTGTTGCACTTTAAACAATTTTCAGAATCAGAGATTCCACATAAAAAATATTTGAATACTTGGCAGGATTCTAAGCAATAATTTAAAATTAAACGTGCCAACTTTTTTCTATTATTTTAGCGACTTTAGTGGTCCATTTGTTGGGCCATGCAATCTCTTTATTAAACTCTCTCCCACTTTGTGCTGCATGTGGGAGTGCTTTTATTGCAATAATACATTTATAAATTTCAAATGTTTTTATTTTCAGTATATTTTTATATGCATCAGCATTCGGATTGTTTGCGATGTCGCTTGCGTTTTGTGCATTTATCTTTTTTATGATAATTTGTTCCGGCACGCCGCCCCCAACGGCGAGTGTGCGAAGCACAAATCGAAGTCGATAGTGGAACCTTGAATTAATAATGGTTTTGTATGTGAATTTGTGAGATAAACTTTAATTACCTCTATTTCTCTACTGGACGTCAGTGGGAGCTGATAACTTGTGAAGTCAGGAGATGGTGGTATCCCTAAGTTGTATGTATCAAATTGACGCCCAAAAACCATGTAGTTATTAATATTTTTCTTATCAAATGAATGTTTCATTTTTTGGTGATGTCACCCCTACAATTTGGTTAACATAGGCCTATGCACACGTTATCTCTAAGATTAGGGCACCTTTTTCTTCGTATAAAAAGCGTATAACCTTCCCGTTGTACTTCCTTGCTCATTGATGTAAAAGAGCCTACACACACAAACAGCCATATTATCGTTATTGCCTAATAGAGTAAATGGCCGTATTTTATTTGCAAATGAATTGTTCTTATTTTGATTGATTGTTTCGAAACTGTTTTTCCAGGTGATCAGCAAACATGCACCTTCCTCTCCAGGTGTCCAAGTCAACATGTATTGCATTTTGTTAAGTAACCAATTGCGCGTATTCCTAGTAAAACAGTAAAACAAATAATGTCTTGGGGTTGGACCTGGGTTTCTACCCAAAGAAATACACGAAGTACCATGTGACTTCATGGCCGTTTGCGTGTGAAGAGCAACAAGTAAGCATTCTACAGTAAGATTAATGTTATTATTATTGTTATTTCTTTATAAGTGTCATATATTTGTACAATTTTGACATGAACTTGGGTACAAACAATCATGATTAAATAAGTATTTTCGAAATAGAGTTTATATGCGCCGTAGTGAACATTTATAAAATAAAATCGTCAAGGACTATTGTTGCGTCGCCTGTGTACACCACAGACCATGGCATTTCTTTCTTTTCTCGTTGTGTTCTTAAGATATTTATCATAGGCATGTATAATTCATTCGTTTCAGATATTATTTTCTTGTTTTATTTTTTTGGAAACGGCACTCAATTCACTTTTTAAAACTAATTAATTATTACACAACATACAGTCTACTAGTG
>NW_022703372.1:28554-36895 GCF_011630105.1 Anneissia japonica | reverse complement strand
GTGTTTTCCTTATTTATATTGTGTGTTAAGGAGAATTCACACCGAATCCGAATGGAAATCCTACAGAAGCGAATCACAAAATCAAATCAGAGTGACGTAAGAATAAAGACATTGGTGTTTCAGAGCTTCAGAAATGCGGTCTGAATTTCGATTCGGACCCATGTAAATGCAGTTTTACACTTTCAAATTACTCTTTTCTCAGTTGTTATCCAATCATTATGTTAATAAGTATGTTTATTTATTAAATTATCAGTTGTATTTATTATACTGATTTTATTAAAAAGTTATATTACCCCAGATACTTCGCCTGATTTGTTCAGTTTTGGAGTTTTACATAGTAGTCTATGACAGTCTACACGTGTTAGTCTATGACAGTCTATAGTAGTTTTTTTTCCCCGCAGTAATAAAATCCTATTGTTCGGTTGCTTCAGCCTATGTTGTCGGTGATTCCGTCAGTGTTGAATATTGTTATACAGTATCTCTGTTTTCCCTCGTGAGGATGATCTGATTTGTAGGCATATCGTCGTAGTTTAGATTTTTTTTTGTATTTTACATCGGACCTAAACCAAAACATCACATTTCCCGCCACATTGGAAACCAAGCCATTGTTTTGGCTTTTCTTTCACTTAGCTACAAACAATTCCACTGTCTTGGCTTTCTAGCCCCTCACTACTCTTATGCACCGACTGTGAATCCTGGCTTTTATATTAGCCTTTTCCCAAGTAGTCTCAGCTATTGTTTAGTTTCCACCAATCAGAAGCAAGCCTCACTACTCAAACAAATAACCATTTCCATGTTTGAAATTTTCTGAAATGTTTTTCTCCTGAAGACGATTGAAGCAACTGAATAGAAACGTCGAGACATTTTTAACCAACAATAGTTCTTTTCAGAATTATTTACGCGGTGTTTACCGCAAGCATTAATATATAATCATTATATTTGTAGTTTTCCTGGTTTTCTATTTTTTTTTTGTTAATTCATTTAATAACTTTGTGTTAAGGTGCGTCTTGTCTGGGGACAAATTTTGAGAAAAATTGCATAAGGCTAAATAATAAAATATTATGTTTATTTATTAAATTGTCAGTTGTATTTATTATAGCGATTTTTTTTTGTTATTTTCACAGATATTTCACATAGTGTACATTTTTGGCGTTTATGACCTATTTTCTAGGTCAGTTTATACGTGTCAGTCTATTACATTCTACTAAAATTGTTTTTTAAATGTTTATGGGCCTTGGCATCCTTGGCACGGCAGCGAATGTTTTTCCATAGATTATTCTTTCATTTGATAATTCGTTTTAATGCAGGAACGATACCCAAACGTTCGATTAGTTCAGCCTATTGTCAGGGATTCGGTCAGTGTTGAAATTGTTACAGAGTATCTTGGTTCTCCCGCGTGAAGATGATCTGCATTGTCGTAGATTAAATGTTTTGTTTTTCAAGACCATTGTGTATTTCGTCGATTTTTTAAAGATTTCTAGTTCCGTTGTTTTTGCTTCGATTATGTAATACCTTTATTCATATTTGTTATAGAATTTTAACGTTATCTCATTTTCAATAATTTTGCAGTTTTCCTTGTTTGCCTATTTTTTATTTCTTGTTTAAATTATCTATTAACTTATTATTAAGAAGCGTCTTGTCGTAGGAAAATTGTTGAGAAAAAAGGCCAAATAACAAAATACACTTCTTTAGCATCATCCTCCTCGTTATTTTCTACCTGCCTCAGAATTTATATTGGTAAGTCTTTAATAAACACCAAGAAATGCTTATCAAATTCGCAACAGATGCACTTACTAGGCCTATGTTTAACATATAAAACAAATGTTATACTCCCAATAAAGAGAAGGAGGCCATGATTCGACGTTTCGACCTCTATTGTGTCACGACCCAATAAAGGTCGAAAGGACGAATAATGGCCTCCCTCTCTTTATTCGAAACAACGTTCGTTCTACAGTATGTTAAAATCGAATTGAGGCATTTTACATTTTACCTCGTGTTAAAAGTTTATGATCATCGAGTTTTACTTATTAATATTATGTTTTGTACTTCCATTATCAAAATAATCATTTCTCAGTTGTTATCCATCATTCTGCTTTATAAATGCCATACATTTTACCACGTGTATTTCCCCTGATTTGTTTAGTTTTGGTGTGTATGTCCTATATTTTATGGTGTCTATTTATGCTCTGTCCATGTTCATGACCAAGACAAGGAATTCACGGCAGCAAATTGGTTTTCAATGAATATAGTATTTCATTTGGTGATTCTTTTTCATGCACTAATAACACCCCAATTTCCGGGTGGTTATGCAATGCTGTCGGTGATTCGGTCGGTTTTTGTGTATATTTATTCTGCCGTTCTCCCGCTTTCAAACTATTGCGCTATCAAACCCGAACCACAATGAAATATCTAACGGAAAGTGCTGAATTTATATATCTTGGCATATTTATTTCCAAAAACATTGCTCATACAAGAAATATACATATAATTGCAAGCAAAGTCTGAATTGTTGCATTGCAAAATAAAACCTTACTGAAATGTACTGTGTACAGGCCTCCCTCCGTTTAATATTTGATATTCGCGGCTATTTTTTTACTCAATCAGAATAATACTTATACAAGAAACTATGAATATTCAACATTCTTTTTTCAAGAGAAAACAATATTTTTTTTGAATGGCGAATAAATATAATGTTTTGCTATAGAAAAAAATAATTATTAAGCTACTTTCCCTTACGAAAATATCCAATTGAAATTCATATTAGAAAAATGTATAGGATTCATATTGTAATTTTTACTTCAATTGCTATAGGAAATTTTATGTAACTCTGTCGGAAATTGGCCCAATATCTTATAAGATCTTATAAGACTTTTTATTGGAAATTTTAAAGATCCAATAAGAATTCTTATTACATTATTAGATCATATAGGAATTTTAAATATATTTCTATTAGAAATTGCTATAAAATTGCTAAAAGAATTTTTATTACAATATTTATTAGATCATAGAATTTTCAAATATATTTCTATTAGGAATTGCTATAAGCTACAATAAAAATTCTTATTACAATATTTAATAGATCATATAGGAATTTTAAATATATTTCTATAAAAATTGCTATTAGATCCTATAAGAATTATTATTACAATTTTTATTAGATCATATAAGAATTTAAAATATATTTCTATTAAAAATTACTATTAGATCCTATACATAGTTCTATAAAATTTATTGGAAATTGGCCCAATATCCCATTGTAGGATCTTATATGACGTTTTATGGTAGTGATGTCACCCCCACAATTTGTTTAACATAGGCCTATGCACACGTCATCTCTAAGATTATGGCACCTTTTCCTTCGTATAAAAAGAGTATAACCTTCCCGTTGGACTTCCTTGCTCATTGATGTAAAAGAGCCTACACACACAAACAGCCATATTATTGTTATTGCCTAATAGAGTAAATGGCCGTATTTTATTTGCAAATGGATTGTTCTTATTTTGATTGATTGTTTCGAAACTGTTTTTCCAGGTGATCAGCAAACATGCACCTTCCTCTCCAGGTGTCCAAGTCAACATGTATTGCATTTTGTTAAGTAACCAATTGCGCGTATTCCTAGTACAACAGTAAAACAAATAATGTCCTGGGGTCGAACCTGGGTTTCTACCCAAAGAAATACACGAAGTACCATGTGACTTCATGGCCGGTTGCGTGTGAAGAGCAACAAGTAAGCATTCTACAGTAAGATTAATGTTATTATTATTGTTATTTCTTTATAAGTGTCATATATTTGTACAATTTTGACATGAACATGGGTACAAACAATCATGATTAAATAAGTATTTTCGAAATAGAGTTTATATGCGCCGTAGTGAACATTCATAAAATAAAATCGTCAAGGACTATTGTTGCGTCGCCTGTGTACACCACAGACCATGGCATTTCTTTCTTTTCTCGTTGTGTTCTTAAGATATTTATCATAGGCATGTATAATTCATTCGTTTCAGATATTATTTTCTTGTTTTATTTTTTTGGAAACGGCACTCAATTCACTTTTTAAAACTAATTAATTATTACACAACATACAGTTTACTAGTGTTTCAGGGTACAGCTGTATTCGTCAAATTACTTCACTGCACTACCGTCTTGGCTTTGATTGCGTTCATTGTGTTTTAATCGCTAAATATTACTGGTAATTTTTTTTTTACACAATCATTACCATCATATTCAATTATTTACAGTTAAACTAAAAAAAAAATAATAATAAATTGTTTCACCATTTGCTATGAATACCCCTTGTACATTATTTAACGAAAAATGTTTTGTGTCCTGCCAATGCTTCAGTTACCATAAAATAATAGTTAGTACGCGAAATAAATACAATCGCTTTTACACATAGCGCTATTTAAATTTATGTGTGCAATGACGTTTTCAGAACTCCATTTAATCAAAACAACTTAAACTTTTACCAAATAGTCTCAAATGAACTATTTTGTAGGTCAATTTCCTAGTATACAATTGTTGAAACTATTTTATGCCAATACTGTGCTTATCATTTACAAGACATATGCATTTTTTCTTAATTGACTACCGTGCAATTATGTTGTTCATATACTACCATAGTTCAGTAATTTTTAAGTACATAATAGCTTCTTTTTCACCACGTACATCAACACTACCGTGTTCGCCATATTATAAAACTTCGCAAATTTCGACACTGCTGGGTTATTCTTATATAAAAATTGTTTTCAACGTGACCATATTTCTTAAATAATGTGCCTATTGTCGTTTAAAATACTATACAGTATCATAATGTTATTTTGAAATGACTCATTTGATTGCCAGCCTATTTTGCCATACAATGCAGCATTTTAAGGATGGCTTAAACTTTGGTATTGGAGGTTTTTTAATTCTCTCCATGGCGATAAAGATATAACCGTTGATGCCTTGAATGCCTTGACAAGTCTTTATAAACGCTGCGACAATCCACAGGTTATACATTACATTAGTTCTGTAGTAGATAGAACTTCCTGATATTAAAAGCAAGTCGCAAAGTATTCCGCATTGATTATTTCTGGTTGGTTCAAAAAGAAGGTATAGCTTATTTATCATGTGAGGGGTATACTTGATATGGTATTCCTCAACGAAACCTTTTCTTTTCCCCCGACGGATAAATATTACCCTTCAAAGAGTCCGGAAATAGTACTTTTAACAGTGGTGGGTCCAGGAAGACAAAATATAGGGAGCCCAGGGAGGAACTTACACATACAAATTGGCAACCCGCCTCAGCCCCACCATGTTTGGGGAAAAATATGATTATGGCACCTCTATATGGAAGGAAATGGCACTCTCAGATTTAAATTTGAAAGTTTCTGTTTTTTCCATATTTTTAAATCTCCGTTCCGCAACCTTCGTTCGTACTATGTATTTTATTTCACGATCTAAAGGGATTACGCGACCTATCTATTTCTCCGCTACTCATAGATTGCGGAACGGTGATTTATGGGTTATGCAAAGACATACTTCCTCATTTATCTTCAGCTGAAAGCCAAACACATTGAAATTAACAAACCTGACACTTTTTAGTTGTCGTACTTGAAGTAAAAATGTTTCGATAGTATATTTTTAAACATGAAACTCTGATAACGCATGTGTTACAAAATTAAACTGACCCACGTGTCACATATTAAATTGCAATTTCGTTTACTGTAATTTGATTTCATTTGTCCTCGTTCGAATTAAATAAAGTTTTTACGATCTAAAGAGGTTATGCGACCCACAACAATTTTTCGCGACCCATATGTTGCGGAACATTGTTTTAAATTATTTTGACAAATTTAGCAGGGTAAGGGCCCTTGCCGGTTGCACTCCGCCACTGTTAAAAAAAATAATCTATATTATATTATTATAATAATAGGTTGATTTATAAGGCGAAGATAAATAAGGTCTCTAATCACTAAAATATTAAAATAATAATGATATTGTATAGCATTCGTTAACAATATTTTTCACTGGTGCTGGGAGCAGTCACAACATTGGAGGGGGGGGGGTGGGGAGGTAGGCCCAATAGAAAAAGTAGAGGGCCCAATGGTCCTCCTGGCCCACCGCTTCCGTTACCGTTATTTATCGTACTATTACCCACTGCTACTTATGGATCGGAATCAACACCAGTCACTTAGCGCAAATCACGGTGGTCTAGTGGTTACATCAGGCTAGTTATCTAGCGGTCTGGGGTTGGTTGATTTTCTGTTTTTTCCATATTTTTAAATCTCCGTTCCGCCTGTCTCTTATACACATCTAGATGCCAGCTTTTATATTATATATTTTAAAGCCGCGGACATTGTTTTAGGAGGTTTTAAGTTTAATATTTTTGTTTTTGTTTTACATTTGCTTTGTCTAATAGGTACATGACCATCGTGTTTTCCTTATTTAAATTGTGTGTTAAGGGGAATTCACACCGAATCCGAATGGAAATCCTACAGAAGCGAATCACAAAATCAAATCAGAGTGACCTAAGAATAAAGACATTGGTGTTTCAGATCTTCGGAAATGCGGTCTGAATTTCGGTTCGGACCCATGTAAATGCAGCTTTACACTTTCAAATTACTCTTTTCTCTGTTGTTATCCAATCATTATGTTAATAAGTATGTTTATTTATTAAATTATCAGTTGTATTTATTATACTGATTTTATTAAAAAGTTATATTACCCCAGATACTTCGCCTGATTTGTTCAGTTTTGGAGTTTTGAGCCTTTTTCAATGGCAGTCTGTACGTGTTAGTCTATGACAGTCTACACGTGTTAGTCTATGACAGTCTACAGTAGTTTTTTTTTTCCCGCAGTAATAAAACCCTATTGTTCGGTTGCTTCAGCCTATGCTGTCGGTGATTCCGTCAGTGTTGAATATTGTTATACAGTATCTCTGTTTTCCCTCGTGAGGATGATCTGATTTGTAGGCATATCGTCGTAGTTTAGATTTTTTTTTTTGTATTTTACATCGGACCTAAACCAAAACATCACATTTCCCGCCACATTGGAAACCAAGCCATTGTTTTGGCTTTTCTTTCACTTAGCTACAAACAATTCCACTGTCTTGGCTTTCTAGCCACTCACTACTCTTATGCACCGAATGTGAATCCTGGCTTTTATATTAGCCTTTTCCCAAGTAGTCTCAGCTATTGTTTAGTTTCCACCAATCAGAAGCAAGCCTCACTACCCAAACAAATAACCATTTCCCTGTTTGAAATTTTCTGGAGATGTTTTTCTCCTGAAGACGATTGAAGCAACTGAATAGAAACGTCGAGACATTTTTAACCAACAATAGTTCTTTTCAGAATTATTTACGCGGTGTTACCACAAGCATTAATATATAATCATTATATTTGTAGTTTTCCTGGTTTTCTATTTTTGTTCCCTTTGTTAATTCATTTAATAACCTTGTGTTAAGGTGCGTCTTGTCTTGGGAAAAACTTTGAGAAAAATTGCATAAGGCTAAATAACAAAATATTATGTTTATTTATTAAATTGTCAGTTGTATTTATTATAGCGATTTTTTTGTTATTTTCCTAGATATTTCCCATAATTTGTACAGTTTTGGCGTTTATGACCTATTTTCTATGTCAGTTTATACGTGTCAGTCTATTACATTCTACTAAAATTGTTTTTTAAATGTTTATGGGCCTTGGCATCCTTGGCACGGCAGCGAATGGTTTTCCATGGATTATTCTTTCATTTGATAATTCATTTTAATGCAGGAACGATACCCAAATGTTTGATTGGTTCAGCCTTTTGTCAGTGATTCGGTCAGTGTTGAAATTGTTATAGAGTATCTTGGTTCTCCCGCGTGAAGATGATCTGCATCGTCGTAGATTAAATGTTTTGTTTTTCAAGACCATTGTGTATTTCGTCGATGTTTTTAAGCTTTCCAGTTCCGTTTTTTTTTTTTGCTTCGATTATGTAATACCTTTATTCATATTTGTTATAGAATTTTAACGTTATCTAATTTTCAATAATTTTGCAGTTTTCCTTGTTTGCCTATTTTTTATTCCTTGTTTAAATTATATATTAACTTATTATTAAGGAGCGTCTTGTCGTAGAAAAATTATTGAGAAAAAAGGCCAAATAATAACAAAATACATTTCTTTAGCATCATCCTCCTCGTTATTTTCTACCTGCCTCAGAATTTATATTGGTAAATCTTTAAAAAACACCAAGAAATGCTTATCAAATTCGCAACAAATGCACTTATTAGGCCTATGTTTAACATATAAAACGAATGTTATACTCCAAATAAAGAGAAGGAGGCCATGATTCGACGTTTCGACCTCTATTGTGTCACGAC
>NW_022703372.1:0-24147 GCF_011630105.1 Anneissia japonica | reverse complement strand
TTTATCTTCAGCTGAAAGCCACGTTGAAATTAACAAACCTGACACTTTTTAGTTGTCGTACTTGAAGTAAAAATGTTTCGATAGTATATTTTTAAACATGAAACTCTGATAACGCATGTGTTACAAAATTAAACTGACCCACGTGTCACATATTAAATTGCAATTTCGTTTACTGTAATTTGATTTCATTTGTCCTCGTTCGAATTAAATAAAGTTTTTACGATCTAAAGAGGTTATGCGACCCACAACAATTTTCTGCGACCCAAATATTGGGTCGCGACCCATATGTTGCGAAACATTGTTTTAAATTATTTTGACAAATTTAGCAGGGTAAGGGCCCTTGCCGGTTGCACTCCGCCACTGTTAAAAAATAATCTATATTATATTATTATAATAATAGGTTGATTTATAAGGCGAAGATAAATAAGGTCTCTAATCACTAAAATATTAAAATAATAATGATATTGTATAGCATTCGTTAACAATATTTTTCACTGGTGCTGGGAGCAGTCACAACATTGGAGGGGGGGGGTGGGGAGGTAGGCCCAATAGAAAATGTAGAGGGCCCAATGGCCCTCCTGGCCCACCGCTTCCGCCACCGTTATTTATCGTACTATTACCCACTGCTACTTATGGATCGGAATCAACACCAGTCACTTAGCGCAAATCACGGTGGTCTAGTGGTTACATCAGGCTAGTTATCTAGCGGTCTGGGGTTGGTTGATACCCTCCAGAATCACTTGCGAGATTCAGTTACCGTGTAAGGTAGTTAATACAATGATCACCAGCTTTTATATTATATATTTTAAAGCCGCGGACATTGTTTTAGGAGGTTTTAAGTTTAATATTTTTGTTTTTGTTTTACATTTGCTTTGTCTAATAGGTACATGACCATCGTGTTTTCCTTATTTATATTGTGTGTTAAGGAGAATTCACACCGAATCCGAATGGAAATCCTACAGAAGCGAATCACAAAATCAAATCAGAGTGACGTAAGAATAAAGACATTGGTGTTTCAGAGCTTCGGAAATGCGGTCTGAATTTCGTTTCGGATCCATGTAAATGCAGCTTTACACTTTCAAATTACTCTTTTCTCAGTTGTTATCCAATTATTCTGTTAATAAGTATGTTTATTTATTAAATTATCAGTTGTATTTATTATACTGATTTTATTAAAAAGTTATATTACCCCAGATACTTCGCCTGATTTGTTCAGTTTTAGAGTTTTGAGCCTTTTTCAATGGCAGTCTGTAAGTGTTAGTCTATGACAGTCTACACTTGTTACGGTAGTCTATGACAGTCTACAGTAGTTTTTTTTCCCGCAGTAATAAAACCCTATTGTTCGGTTGCTTCAGCCTATGTTGTCGGTGATTCCGTCAGTGTTGAATATTGTTATACAGTATCTCTGTTTTCCCTCGTGAGGATGATCTGATTTGTAGGCATATCGTCGTAGTTTAGATTTTTTTTTGTATTTTACATCGGACCTAAACCAAAACATCACATTTCCCGCCACATTGGAAACCAAGCCATTGTTTTGGCTTTTCTTTCACTTAGCTACAAACAATTCCACTGTCTTGGCTTTCTAGCCACTCACTACTCTTATGCACCGACTGTGAATCCTGGCTTTTATATTAGCCTTTTCCCAAGTAGTCTCAGCTATTGTTTAGTTTCCACCAATCAGAAGCAAGCCTCACTACCCAAACAAATAACCATTTTCCTGTTTGAAATTTTCTGGAGATGTTTTTCTCCTGAAGACGATTGAAGCAACTGAATAGAAACGTCGAGACATTTTTAACCAACAATAGTTCTTTTCAGAATTATTTACGCGGTGTTACCGCAAGCATTAATATATAATCATTATATTTGTAGTTTTCCTGGTTTTCTTTTTTTTTTTTCTTTGTTAATTCATTTAATAACTTTGTGTTAAGGTGCGTCTTGTCTGGGGAAAAACTTTGAGAAAAATTGCATAAGGCTAAATAACAAAATATTATGTTTATTTAATAAATTGTCAGTTGTATTTATTATAGCGATTTTTTTGTTATTTTCCTAGATATTTCCCATAATTTGTACAGTTTTGGCGTTTATGACTTATTTTCTATGTCAGTTTATACGTGTCAGTCTATTGCATTCTACTAAAATTGTTTTTTAAAATGTTTATGGGCCTTGGCATCCTTGGCACGGCAGCGAATGGTTTTCCATGGTTATTCTTTCATTTGATAATTCATTTTAATGCAGGAACGATACCCAAATGTTTGATTGGTTCAGCCTATTGTCAGTGATTCGGTCAGTGTTGAAATTGTTATAGAGTATCTTGGTTCTCCCGCGTGAAGATGATCTGCATCGTCGTAGATTAAATGTTTTGTTTTTCAAGACCATTGTGTATTTCGTCGATGTTTTTAAGCTTTCTAGTTCCATTTTTTTTTGCTTCGATTATGTAATACCTTTATTTATATTTCTTATAGAATTTTAACGTTATCTCATTTTCAATAATTTTGCAGTTTTCCTTGTTTGCCAATTCTTTATTCCTTGTTTAAATTATCTATTAACTTATTATTAAGGAGCGTCTTGTCGTGGGAAAATTGTTGAGAAAAAAGGCCAAATAACAAAATACACTTCTTTAGCATCATCCTCCTCGTTATTTTCTACCTGCCTCAGAATTTATATTGGTAAGTCTTTAAAAAACACCAAGAAATGCTTATCAAATTCGCAACAAATGCAATTATTAGGCCTATGTTTAACACATAAAACGAATGTTATATTTCCAATAAAGAGAATGAGGCCATGAGTCGACGTTTCGACCTCTATTGTGTCACGACGCAATAAAGGTCGAAAGGACAAATAATGGCCTCCCTCTCTTTATTCGAAACAACGTTCGTTCTACAGTATGTTAAAATCGAATTGAGGCATTTTACATTTTACCCAATGTGTTAAAAGTTTATGATCATCGAGTTTTACTTATTAATATTATGTGTTGTACTTCCTTTATCAAAATAATCATTTCTCAGTTGTTATCCATCATTCTGCTTTATAAATGCCATACATTTTACCCGTGTATTTCCCCTGATTTGTTTAGTTTTGGTGTGTATGTCCTATATTCTATGGTGTCTATTTATGCTCTGTCCATGTTCATGACCAAGACAAGGAATTCACAGCAGGAAATTGGTTTTCAATGAATATAGTATTTCATTTGGTGATTCTTTTTCATGTACTAATAACACCCCAGTTTTCGGGTGGTTATGCAATGCTGTCGGTGATTCGGTCGGTTTTTGTGTATATTTATTCTGCTGTTCTCCCGCTTTCAAACTATTACGCTATCAAACCCGAACCACAATGAAATATCTAACGGAAAGTGCTGAATTTATATATCTTGGCATATTTATTTCCAAAAACATTGCTCATACAAGAAATATACATATATTTGCAAGCAAAGTATGAATTGTTGCATTGCAAAATAAAACCTTACTGAAATGTACTGTGTACAGGCCTCCCTCCGTTTAATATTTGATATTCGCGGCTATTTTCAACATTCTTTTTTCAAGAGGGGACAATATTTTTTTTGAATGGCGAATACATATAATATCTTGCTATAGAAAAAAATAATTATTAAGCTACTTTCCCTTACGAAAATATCCAATTGAAATTCATATTAGAAAAATGTATAGGATTCATATTGTAATTTTTACTTCAATTGCTATAGGAAATTTTATGTGACTCTGTCGGAAATTGGCCCAATATCTTATAAGATCTTATAAGACTTTTTATTAGAAATTTTAAAGATCCAATAAGAATTCTTATTACAATATTTATTAGATCATATAGGAATTTTAAATATATTTCTATTAGAAATTGCTATAAAATCCAATAAGAATTCTTATTACAATATAAATTAGATCATATAGGAATTTTTAATATATTTCTGTTAGGAATTTCAATAAGATCCAATAAGAATTCTTATTACAATATTTATTAGATCATAGAATTTTCAAATATATTTCTATTAGGAATTGCTATAAGCTACAATAAAAATTCTTATTACAATATTTAATAGATCATATAGGAATTTTAAATATATTTCTATTAAGAATTACTATTAGATCCTATACATAGTTCTATAGATTTTACTGGAAATTGGCCCAATATCTTATTGGATCTTATATGACGTTTTATGTTAGTTTATAAAGATTCTTATTAGAATTTTAGATATTTCTATTGGGAAATTATATTGGATTCTATAGATTGTTCTATTGTAATTCTTATTTGAATTACTATAGGGAACTCTAAATGACTGTATTATAAATGGCATAATATACAAGATCCAATAATAATTTATATTGAACTTGGAAGCTATCAGAAATTCTAAATAATCTTATTAAAATTAGTACAGATCCAATAGGATTTTCTATTGTACAGTATATTTAAATATATTTAATATAAATTCTTATTAGAACAGAGTACATCATTCCTGTTGAAATTTCTATTGAAATTTCTGTAGGAAATTCATGAGGTTGGTTTCAATGGAAATGTACATAGGTAATAAACCTGAAATAAGGAAACAAAAAAACATATTGCAATCAATAACTGTTTATTTTAAGACTTAATTATTATTATTATATATATAATATTGCTTTATATTATATAATAATAATTATATTATATAATGATTATTATATAATATAAATCAATACCCGAAATCGCTACATAATATTCCATTAAATAATTTACAATACACATAAAACACATAAGAATACCTTAATATGAACTAAAATGAACAACTATAACACTAATTAAAAATGAAATATATAATACAAATATTTTATATTAGTGATATTGTAAATGCATGAACTTAAACATTAACAAGTAGAATGTTTGAATAATTTTATTACTTTTTTATATACTCTCAAAACTTAATTCGATTGTTACTATAACTATACAGTAGGCATAAATCATATATTATCACTAACATTAAAACTATTTTAGTAACGTGCTATATATTTTTATAGCTATACAGGCATGCTTATAGAATTTTTGAATAATTCTTATTAATTTTTTATATACTCACAAAACTTAATTCAATTGTTACTATAACTATAGGCATATATTATCACTCAGTCACTAAAAAACATTAAAATTATTTTAGTAATGTATACACAGCTATATAATTTTTTGTTTAAAAAAATAAATTTAAATGGCTTTAAAAATTTGCTGGTGTATCTGGTATATATAACTGTTAAATATATTTCTATTGAAATTTAATAATTTATAATATCGACCCATAACTAAAGGAAGCTGAAAAGGCAGAAATGTGTGCGATAAGACCCTGCCGCTGCGGTCTAATATTTGCTTACTGTGCGGTCATTGTTTCAGTGTTTTATGAACGAGTATTCTTTCCTTGACGAGCCTTTGACTGGGTATATTCTGATCATACTGTAGCTACAAGCTCATCATACAAAGCATCTGTTTGTAAAAAATTATATAAAAAAATGTTTTATAACATATAAATCCAACGCAGTTAAAAATTTGTGTTATTTTCTTTTAATAATTTAATTTATATTAATTTAAATCAAATTAAATTCTATTTTTATTTTTTGGTTTTTAGAGTGAATAAGAGTTACAATATATAAAAGTAATGTATATTATATACTTTTTATATTTTTAAAATTTTATTTATTCATTTTGAAGTTAAAAAGTAACATTCAAGAATAAAAACACAGTGGTCCCTAAATGAAACAGAGCTCAAAATAATTCTCCATGAACAGAGTAATAAATTTAGAAAAATATAAACAATAAAAATTATTATAATAACATATATACATTATAATTTATTAGGATGTGCATGGTGTATCATGAATACAATTTAAAGGTATGGTAGAGAGTTACAATTCAATTAAATAATATTAAAACTTTAATTTACCTTTGAATAAAATTTAGGTTTGATGAGAGGCAGCCAGCAGCAGGTCAGCATTACAACTTGCCATTGTGGTAGAGACAAAAATTCCTAGCAAGTCAAAAATTTAACACATTCTTATCAATCCATAACATACAGATGGCTTGTGCTTACAGTACATATATAATTATTACTATGTATGTTTTTAAGCAGGACAATGTATGTGTTTTACAATTGTATTGGAACAATTAAAAAAATAAAAAAACTAACAAATTACTGACCATTTAGCATCTCACTTCTAATCACTTAGTGGTTAAGATGCTTGTCTTTTTATCCAGAGGTCCTGAGTTCAAATACATGTGACAGCAGGAATTTTTTTCAAGACTAAAGTCAACTCCACTACCTAAGCCTCATATGACTTGTTTTATAAAGCATCGTCCATCCAGTGATTTTACATTAAACAAATAGATTTATTGATCTCATAATTGAATAGTCCTATAGGCAACTTCTGGCTGTTTGTATTATAACATTAACATTGTATGCTAACAATTTATATTGACTAAGTTCACTGAATAAAATATCTTAAGGGAAGTATTTTGATCTTAAGAATATTAACAAAGTATGCAATAATTATGTCAATAAGCATCGGTGTTATTAACATGTTAACTGTTAACCACGAATCTTTTGTACATGGGTTTCCGTATAATATGTTGTCAAGTGACAACCCTTTAAGTGTTAGTATAATAAACAATATAACAGAACAGAATTTACTTTCAGAAAATATTTCAATTTCAGTTAAAAATACTAGTAACATTTTACTGAACAATTAATACTAATGATTTTTGTAACGGAACACCTCTTTATTATTAAATAAAACATTTACTTATGACACATGTACACAAAGAGTAACAATATTTTTGTTGAACGATCTTGGAATAACATAAGTAAAAGTGTTTATATAATACATCTAATTTAAATATTATAGTTCTTTCAGCATTTAAACAAATCTTATCGAATCCTCCATAATGCTTGTATTCCGTCAATAAAGAATTCATTTTTTTAAATGCGTTTTATTAACTAGATAACAAATTAGGCCTATTATTGATATTATATGATGACAATTATAATGATCGTCAGTAGAGGACCTATGCAATCCTTATCATCGTTTACACCGTGCCCACACTGTTCTGCTAGTGTTATGATGTTATGTTGCTGCTTTTTATGTACTATTATTCTGTGTACACACAGTGTAAACCTCATCAATCCCTGGATCAAGGCCGTCTCACGTGCAGACATAATAATATTTTAAATTATATTGTTAATATTTTAACGAAAGGCTTTGACGAAACGAGCAACCCTCCAAAAATCAAATCTGACATCGAGGCCGGAGTCATTAATCATAACACCCGTTTAACCATCCCCTTAGAGTGTGCAACGACAAACAGTTGACTGGGACAGAGCTGTTTACAGTTGTTAAGGACGTGGTGAAAAGTTTCGCGATTTCCACATGCCTTACACAAACTGGAGGTGAGTTTGCCCCAACGTTTTAAGTTAGTGCGTGTGTTAAGCGTGTCGCCAAGAGAATTTATTTAACTCCACTCCATTACTAGACCAGGACATTCAGGACAGGTGCAAATGGAGTCAGAGGGAAAACAATCACATGAGAGAAAGGGAGGGGAGGGAGAGAGAGTGGGAGAGAGAGAGAGTGTGTTGCAAACCACTATTGCCATTGGAAATATACTCTTTTGAACTGAAATATACTCTTTTTGAACTTCTTAGTCCTGCATCGTGACACGGTTTTCAATTCGAAGTATTAGGATTTTTCTTAGTTTCTTGATTAGGATACAAGTAATTATTTTTTTTTGTCTTTTGTGGGGGTAACCCACTTTATTGTTTTTTTTTTCATTTATTTTCAATATTTTTTTTTCTCCTTTTATATACATACTTTATACAATACATTTAACAAACAGCATTAGGTCTTATTACCTTCTTTCTTTACTCACATATTACTATATCTCATCTTTCTTTATATATAATTATTTATAAAGACTGCAAATTAAATAAACATACATTTAAACATCCCCCAAAAATTATTACATATACATTTTAAGTGTTACAGTTCTTACTTTAAAAAACATTCCATATTTTTGTAGCTCTTTCCACTTTTCTTTAGCCTTTTGTTCATTATTATACATGTCGCATTTAATTCTAAGCAATTCATTGTATTTATAAGAACTATATAATGAGGTACGCCTTGATTTATTTAACTCTGACAAAATCTTTTCTTTGTAAATAGTAAAAGCGGCCGAAGTGTAAATAAAGTCAATTAATACATTCTATGTTCCAATTACAAGATGTTTGAACGACAGGCTATGTGTGTACCCAACAGCTCTTAATATATTTCGTACTCTTCTCCAAAAAGGTTTAATACTTACCGTATACAACTAAAGAGCATGAGTTTCTCATCCTCAATCTGATTACATTTATTACATTTGTCTGATTCTTTTACTTTCCATATAGATAGGTTTTTGTTAGTTGGTAATATTCTATGTAAAAGTTTATAGTTAAACTGCGCTAATTTTTTTTTCTTTCATTTTACAAACTTTATGTAACCAGCATGATGTCCAATCAATATAATTATCAAAGAAATAAGCTTCCCATTTTTTTGTCCAATGGGTGGAATGAAAGCCTCCTTTACAAAACATGAATATACAGTTTTTGTTTTAATGCCGTCATATTTTCGGTTAATGTTGACAATATCATAATTGCAATTCTTTGTTACCTTTATGATATGTTTCCATTGATCTGGTATAGCTTTTAATATACATGAATATTCACTTAGCCAATTTGATTTACACCGTAATTTCACCAATAATTCCTCTGAAGATATAAACTTCTGATCACATACAATGTCTAATGAAAATTATACCGTTATTAATCCAGTGTTTGTAGAACAACGATTTATTTCCCAGCTGAATTAAGTAATTACCAAACAGTTGTTCGTTGATAATTTCCTCAAACGTATTAATTTCTTTTTTAATTATCCTATTATATTTTATACATTCCTGTATGATATGATTGTAAAAGATAGGAATATCATATGTATTATATATATTTATGTGTCTTACGCATGTCATGTTAAATAAAATTCCTTCTGTGCAAATTTTTCGAATAAAAAATATTGGTACAAATTTCCATTTTGCGTCGTCATCATTAAGCAGTCGTTTTGCCCATGAAACTTTTAAAGAATTTATTTGTAAAGTAAAATCTGACATTTTAATACCACCTTCATCTAAATCACCGATTAATGTTTTTCTTTTTATTTTTTCTCGCTTATTATTCCAAATGAAAGCATGGATTAGTCTATTAACTTTATCAATGACGTACATCGGTACATTTATAAAGTTAGCAGCATAAGTTAATTTCGACAACGCAATTGATTTGTGGACTATAGTTTGCCATAAAAAGATAGGTTTCTCGAACTCCACAATTTTAAAGTACGTTGAAGCTCAGTAAATTTTCCGTCCCAATTCTTCTTTGTACATGATTCTTTGTCATAACCTACATAAATTCCTAACACTTTTATTGGTTGTTTTACCCAACATATTCCAAGAGGTTCGTCTACCCTATCCTTCCATTTTCCTATCCACAGTGCCTTTGTTTTTTGTTTGTTTAATGCCATACAAGATACTTTACAAACGACTCAATAACATTCACCGCTGTGTGTAGAGTTTTTTCATCTCCAACATACAGTACGGTATCGTCTGCCTACTGGCTAATTCTAGCTTCTATATGTCTGTGCTGTTCACTTATATTTGGTAATTTAATTCTCTTGTAAGAACTATTATTTCTTACATTACATGCCATAACCTCAACAAAAAAAAAAATAAAAAGCAATGCTGATAACGGGCAACCTTGCCTTATACCTTTATCCATGCTGAAATTTTCAGAAATCCACCCATTATTCGTTGTTACACATTCAACCTTATTATATAACATTTTAACCCATTTGCAAAAGGTGTTACCAAAATTTAATTTTTTCAAAACTTCGAACATAAAATCTCTATTAACTGAATCGAAAGCCTTCCTAAAATCTAGCATTATCATTGCTCCATCAATATCATATCGGTCTGTATAATAAAGTAAATCGTCTATTAGACGGATATTTTCTCCCTCGAAACGGCCTTTTATGTAACCCTTTTGGTCAGCAAGATAAGCATCGATTTGTTCAAAACTTATTGCTTCATTTGTATATAGGTTTTTAAAGTGTGTAACCTGTTCGCAAAGGATATCCGCTGGGTTTGTTACCGTGGTTCCCTTTTTAGTTAACAAACTTTTTATTTGTTTTTTCTTACTATTTGTTTTTTTCTAATCCGAGAAAGAATTTTGTATTACGTTCACCTTCTTCGATCCATTTTGCCCGGGATCTAATATGTGCACCTTTTGCCTCTATATCATATAGGGTTTCAAGTTCTTGTTTTTTGTTTTCAATGCACTTTTCAATGTTTTCATCTCTACCATCGTTTTTCATACTAATTTCGTTTAATCTTGTTATGTATTTTTGTAATATCTGTTTTTTTATAGTTTGTTTGTTATTTTTTACTTTTCCATAAGTAATCGAAAACTCTTTTACTTTTGTTTTTATAAACTCCCATAGTAATGTAGGGTTCATCGATTCTGAATTATTAAATACCACATCGTTAATAATTTTGCTAATTGATTTTGTATAAATTTCATCCTTTAAAAAACTGTTGTTAAACTTCCATAGTCCTGGGCCACGTTTTGACTCAGGTAAATCAAGTTTTATTGAAACCGCTTGATGATCCGTTGCGATAGCCAGACGGATATCACAAGATATTATATCCCCGCATTGAAGGAGATATGTAGATACTAGCCAGTAGTCAAGTCGGCGATAAATGTTGTTAATTTTTTTGCGCCAGGTAAATTGTAATTTATCTATATTTTTCATTCGCCAACAATCTATTAGTTTTAGGTTTTTCGTAAGGTTTTTGATTGTGTATACTGATTTATCAAGTCTATTTGCACTTCCTTTCTGATCTAGATTTTTGTTCATTATACAGTTTATATCACCTCCTAGATCAACATTTTTACAATTTTCGTCAGCAATATCATTAAAAAATTTATGTATATATCTGAAAAACCCACTTCTAATTTTGCTATCATTTGGTGCATAAACATTGATAAGTAAAATTGGTTTTCCATGTATTAATACATTAAGAAAAATGTATCTCCCATTTATATCAACTAACTTTTTGATAAATTTACATTCAAGCCCTTTAAAAAAAAAAAAATAGAATAGATACGCCTCTACTATGCGAGCTACCTACACTATGTATTGACTCACCATCCCAGATAAAGTTTCACTTAAGTATGTCAGGGGTTAAATGTGATTCCTGTAGAAAAGTTATATCTGCTTTTTGAATGACACACCATTGAAATATTTTTCGTTGTTTGTCTTTGGTTCTAATACCTCTGACATTCAAGGTTATACAGTGCAAATTCATCTTTAGTTAAAGTGGTATCTATCAATACTATATCATGCATGATATATAGGTCATACTACAAGGTATAGTAATTACCTTGCAATATAATGTATTATTAAACATTTGTATACTACCCAAAAATATTTAATACAATGCCAATGAATTAGGCATTAGATTTATTAATTTTTGCTATTTTTCTATTTTCTTTTCCTTAACTTTCTTTTTTCGTTACAATCTGGTGATTTTTTTGTTGGCGTAAGGTTCGACTTTTTACTTTTATCGGCATCCTCAAAAGCGGACTTTTCTTTCAGTTTGGTTTGTTTCTTTTATCATGTTCATTTTCTCCTTTAGATGCTGATGATTCAAAGTAATCCGTTACCTTCTTTTGTTCTTGTTCATCCCTTGGTTCTTGGGTGCTTTGTTCTTTGATTTCTTCACTTGTATTTTGTTCACATGCAACATCATCATCTGCATCACTGCAGCTACTTTCTGTGTCATTTACGCTGGTGTTATTGTGTGTACTAAATACATCATCGTTTGTGTCTTCCATCTCTACATGATGTAGGTCCACTGTATTTGTGTCACATGTTGCTAACTTTTCATTTTCACGTCGCATAGTATCGTCATTAGAAGTTTCTGGTAATTTAACGAAAGAATCCCACATGCGATTGATGTACGAACCAGCAGAGCCCACTGAGATACATTGAGTATCATTGGTACATTTGTCTTTGGTATGACCAGGCTGATGGCATTTAAGACAAACTGTATCTGACTTACAGTGATAGGCAAGGTGTCCTATTTTCAAGCATTTCTTACATTTTAGTTCTTGTCCTTCATGAAAAGCTCTAGCTTTGAAACCTTTTATTGTCACTTGTCTTGGTATTGATGACGTCAATTTTTCAACAAATACGGCTCTGTCCCCATTAAGCCAGCTAGTGAGTTGGCCGTTAACCCTTATTTTCATTCTCATAATTTCTCCTATTGGTTTACATCCTAGGACTTTTAATCGTTTGAGTATCTCAGAGTCCGAGACAGAGAGTGGAATATCTTTGATTAATATCCTGGTAGCTTCAGTAGAGTGGTATGCAACGTATGGATTTTTGTCATATACCGATACGTTACATTTCCTTATTTTCAATCCATTTGTTATCAACTGTACTCTATCGTGTCTGTTGTTCAGATAGATCTTCCACAAATTTCGTATCTTTTGAACTCCAACTATACTATCTGGTGAAATAGTTTGGGTAAGCGCAATGCATAAGTCTTCGTCTCTGAGATACGATTTATTGTCTGATGGGATTTCGTCCGCTTTTAGGAAGACGGGCTTCACTGTACTATTGTTGTGCTCTTTGTTTACATGTTCCGCTTGAGTGGATTTTGTAGATTGGCCTTTGTTTATTTGGTTGCCTGTAGCAACGCCTTCCACCGAGACGGCGGGAAACATTTGATTATAGGCAGACATTCAAAGTGTAATAATTTCTCAATATTTCAAGATTCACAAGCTTCTTCACAGATCGGAGTTTCTCTTTGTGTTCTCTGACATTAAACTATTTGAATTGACTTACTCAAATGGTTTTTCACTTTCAGTATCTTTAAAAAAGCGCAATTTTACGTAGAGATAGCTATCGACTGTCACCTTTGTTTTAGACCATAGTGCCCTCTAGTAACTATTCGATGAAAAAATCCGAAGTCTAATTTTGAATTGTCAAAATAAGATTGAATGTTATTAACTATTCAGATATATTCATGCAAAATTAAATGTTTAAGACATACATGCAATAATTTACTTCAGGGGCGGATTCAGTGGGCTGTGGGAGGGGGAACAATATGAAGTTCACGTCGCCACACCCACCTCAGCCCCACCATGGTTGGTGAAAATAAGTGGTAAATAATCGAGCTCTCCTTTCGCCCACTGTTGGATCGCCACTGAAGTTATCATAATGGGTGCACTCCCTTTCTTGCAATTTCTCCTTAAATTAATTTGTCACCCTTTTTTATTTTTTGGCTTGGCTGACGGGGATGGGGGGCACGCGCCCTTATGGTCCCGCGCCAGCACATATACAATTGTAAAACAAAAATAAATCGCTCAACAGTGTTGTGAAACAGGGGTCCTAGATCCAAAGGAACCAGTATCCATCATTACCCCTCTAAAACCATTATAACAATTTAATTTGGAAATTTTGTTAATTAAAATTTTTTAGGCCTATTATCAAATAGTCCACTTACTCCTGGTTTTGGTTGCCTGTCTACAGTATGTACAAGTAAGACTGACTACCGTATCCTATGTGTTTTTAATAACTTTATAATAATAAAAATCAATAGATACTATCAGTTTAGTTATTTGGGGAATTTATCGACACAAGAAGCATGATTTGGTTTTTCTTTTCCAATGCCAAATTTATACTTAATAATAGTGAACCAGTACTCTATAAGTAACTCATGCTCTCTTGTAACGCGGCTTTAAAATCAAAAGCACTAGCGACCCAAGGTTTCTATCAGTTTTACGGTAGTAAGTTTATTTTGTGTATGTGTATCCTTTATAACAAAAATGTTTTACAAAGTGATAATTCTGTTGATTCATTGAACATGGTTGGAATAAATAATAATATTGGACGAAATGCCTGTGTGATAAATGCTATAGACCTACTATACTATTGCAGTCAAGGGCGCATATCAGTTTTGAATGGTGGGGAGGGGACATTCATGAGTGCACTTCCACCTAAGCCCACCAAGGTTGGCCCTGAGGGTCGCATTTTTTTAGAAAATAATGGAGCTCCAACAAATTTCACATGGTTTTCATCAGAGACTTTTAATAACACTTCATGGCATCGTAACATACGGTATATTTTAAAATGAATGCAGAAAACATAGAATCAGCACTAAACAGCGATTTTCGGCGATCACAGAGATCTAACTAAGCTGTAATAGGCCTATACTGTGTGTATCATAGAAAATAAAGCATGAAAGTATTTACTTTGATGTATTTACCTATTTTACTTTAAGTACCTCAAAAGCCACGCGAATCTGTAAAAAAAAAAAACTCCTTATCTTTACACGCTTGTTCATCATTCACAATAATAATGGCATGCGCACTAAGTCGTGTGGCAAATTAAGACCTTTTGTGGGTAGAAATACTGGTATCATAAGTATAATATAAGATGTACAGCGCTATTTCTTAAAATCTGTGTCATTTGTGCAGTTGATTTTCAACAATTTTCAGGTATCTTCATGACTTATAGAATTACATTGCGGTCGAAAATTGGTTGGACCAATCCCACCTTAAAAACATGTGGTAACTGACCCAGGTTTGCTTGCCTGTTTTTTTTGGGTTTTTTTTGTTTTTTTTTTAATTTATTTCTATCACAGAACATAAAAATAAACAAAATACAACAGAGGGAGAACAAAATCCGAATAGGAACAGGCAGGATCGGAAAAGTCTTGCTGTAATGGGAAAACTCAAGTAAAATAAATCGTTGCCTAGCCATAGGCCGGGTCATAGGGCTTGCAGCTTATCCCCAGTTTCTGTAGTGCCTTACTCAGGACACAGGTGAAATGCAAAGTCGGACCCCGAGGTTAGGAAACCAATCGATTTCCACTGCTCATAAAAGCGCTTCTATTTGTAGGAAAAGGCCGGGTAACAAAGTGACAACGAACCTAAACCCGCATATAAATACTTGTACGTAATGCAAGTGAATAATGTTAGACCTATCCATAAAATTGTATTTACAGTGCGTACCACCAGACAATCATGAAAATAGGAAAAGCCATGAATAATACAGTATTGTCTCACTAAAGAAGATCTCATAAAAGTTCAAAAGGGTAATTGAAGAATAATAATGATAATGATGATGATAATAATAATATATCAACAATAATGTAACATTATGCATTGTAATATAGTGTATTAGTCTGGTCAACCTGGCATTTGACCATGAAAGTTTTAATTTTTGTAACTAATTTGTGAAAGTGTTCTGATGGAATGGCTACAAACTAGGGCGTCATGACTGGATATAGGGCCTACACTCAAATATCAGTATCCCGTGGGTGCTGAGAATTTAATTCACTGCGATGAGTTAAAAACGATAATTTATTTCCGTCATCGTCTTGATTATGGTACTAATGCTTCCTTTATGACGCATAATAATGTACGGTAACGTAAATGTAATTTTAATATGGTTCAATTTATATAGCGCTTTATATTGGAGTCTCAAAGCGCTCAGGATGTGGACTAGCTCGCACAGTAACTTTCTTCTCCTATAATGGTGCCTTCGTGTCAGAGCTACCTAGTAAACCGGTACCAGCTATCTCTCGTCTATCCACCACAGGGGCTGTATGAACCAGTACACCGGAGTAACCTCATACTCGTCTCAAAAGATGTACTGGGCTTCTTTTTATAGGGCACACGAGCATTGTGTACACTGGGCCTTACGGTTTATAGTCCTTATCTGAGAAGACTTTTTCCACTACCAGATCCAGAACCATAGGCGAGCGTGCCATTCGACCCAGCGTAGATGGCTGTAGGTTGCGACACCCATGCCTTAACCGCTCAGCCATCTAATAAGTGGAGTTTTTATTATTTATTTTTGAGAACACATTCTGTTGCAACATAAATAAACCACATTACCATGAAAATAATAAGGCAACATCTTTACTACAGGATACAACTCTACTCTTGTGTTCTATATAGTTTTCTTTTGCTTTAATATGATTGCATTGTTTTTTTTAAAGGTTTTGTGTAAGGTATATGCATGTAAACGAAATAATTGGGTAGGCCCTACATCAAATTTGGCAGTATGCATGCTATTGACCTGTATAAAAAACAAGTTTTTAAAGTGTCGTATCATAATTATAATGCGGCCAGTATATATTTTGACGATACACATTTTTTTTCTATGGTTGTAATATGTTTATTTTAAAAATTCCAAAAAACTATAACCGAAAACAAAAATCCTTAAAATGAAAACTGGTGGTCTCATTGATTTCTCTACTAAACACTTAGAATCTGTTAGACCTATCAATCATCTTCACATTACGTGGCAGAGCAGAGCAGCTTAGTCGGCTAAACTGATGGTAGCCACTATGTATGCGCTGAACCGTTGAGATCTCTGGGTGCCAGGTTCAATTCCCATCATTTTTCTTCCATAAATCAAAATCAACAATAATTCATAATGATGGAAATAATACTGCTAATGGTAACGATGATGATGATGATGAGGGTGACTGATGGTGGTAATGAAAATGGTGGAGGTGGTGAAAATGATATGGATTATAATGAATGATGATGAGGACAGAGTATTGATAATGATGGAAGGTATAATGATGATAATAAATTACCTTGATGATAGAGGACAAAGAACACAATGACAGAAAGGTATTATGGCGAGGGATTACATCAATGGTGGTGCTGGTGGTTGTGGTGGTGATGATGATGATGATTTGACGACGTTCATTCATTATGAATACTGTATGTTAAGGATAATGGTTTATATTTTGAGACCCTTTGAGCAATAAATTAAAATAATAATTATAATCCTTATAGTGAACATCGATATAGCCTACTACATACTTGATCTTTTTACAACGCGGATTTATTTTGTTTGTTTTTCTATTACAGTTCTTTTATTTAGCATTATAATCTATACCATATAACAGGCGTATCGCAAAAATAAAATCCGTTTACCATTGTGAATTTAGCATGGACGTAGCCAGGATTTTGAAAGTGGACGGGGAGGGAAACCGTTATTCGAGGTGGGGTGTCCCATGGGAGGTAGTACAATCTCAACGTATGAGTGTTTTGAGAGGATGAAGTGAAAATTGCAATAGACACATTATAAATAATATTAGTAAGCCTAACAGTAATTATAATAATAAATCAACAGTGGCAGATCCAGGAATTCGAAAGAAATGTGAGGCTGGGAGCGATTATCTCAGACTGAGGGTCGACCCACCTCAGCCTTACCATGGATGTGGCTCAGGTAAGAAAATTTATGATATGGGGAACTCTAGAGGGCCGGAAATTACACTCTCAGACTTAAGTTGGGGCCTTGAATCTGCCACTGCTGAAAACACTCTTTGAGCAAAATAGTCATAATCACGAAAAATGGGCATGATAAACCAGATCACATCCTGAAAACAAATGTATGCACCTCCCCTTAGCAGTCAATAAGACATACTCTGAGTAAGGTGCCGACTCGATGGAATTTAATGTCATACCCAGGAAAGGGCGCATATCTGTTTTGAAGGTGGTGGGGCTGGGTGGCATATCGTGAGTTCACACCCACTTCAGTCCCACCATGGTTGGAACTTAGGTGATATCAGGATATAGTACCTCCGATGGCCAGAAAGGACACTTTAGGTAAAATTCATCATCATCACATCACCATTATATAATTATGGTCAAAATAAAGAGCCTACAAATTTCTCATGATCATTTATCAATGAAGTTCGGCAACCATAGATATCTTATTATATATCTTCTTAGATATCTATATTAATATGTGTGATGTACCATTGAAAACAAAGCTTTAAAACATTGTCTTTTATGTATGTACTTCCTCAGCCCCACCATGGTTGGGGCTGTGTTAGTAATAGTCAAAATGTAGCGCCAACAAATTTCTTATAATCATTTATCATTGATTTTCGGCAACCATAGAACTCTAATTATTGTCCAGGACAACTTAGGCCTAACTATAGCTTACTGTGCTTTAACTACTATAATAATTATGATCAACAACTCACAGCTTTCTTTTTCGCATTCAGGACAAATTTCAATATTATTCTCTTCTATTATAATTACCATCGTCACTGCTGCTGCTGCTGCTGCTACTACTTCATAAAAGTTTGCATGAGGATAAAAAACCAAACTGAATCGTACAATACCTCATTTCTGTATCTTAAAAGACATGGCATGGGTTTATGTGTTTAAGACAAGTTTTAGCTTATTTTGTTTTGTTAATTAGTTTGAAGGAAGCTTGATGAATCCACCCCATGAACGGTAGCCATTATAAACCCAATAATGTTAATTTTTGCATAATCGTGTATAGTGTAAAATTGATTAATCTTACAAATATTCCACTGGGTTACTATCAGGTTAGCGGGTGACTTTTATTGATAGACGTTATGGTGGGTTTCTATCAGAGTATGGGTCACAAACATTATAGTATGGAGTCAATTAGAAATTGTACAGCATTTAAATCAACACCAAATTACGTGCTTTTTTTTTAAATTTTTTTAATGTTTTTGTTTTGTTTTATTTGTTTTTTTTTGTGTTTTTTTCATTTATTTGTTATTGCATAAAAGTGACACGCCGTCTTCGGAGTTGATTATAACTATCACATAGCGTAGGACAGCAAAATGATTTATAACAAACCATGTTTAATTTGTTTTTGTAATTCGCTAAAAAAAAATCACGCTTAGGCCTGTGTGTTATAATTATAGTAGGCGTATTAGTCCTATATGTGTATCGTGTGCATACTTTATGTTTTGTTTGTTTGTTTGTTTAAACTATATTTATAGTGGGTGACCCTTCCAGCGTATCCAACAAGGTCGGCTGATGTTCAGGGGCCCTCTTTTATATAAATGAAATAATATGATGCTTTTATCAAAGAAGTCTCTATTATGAGGCTTAGGAAATGGAGTTATTTCTGTCGTGAGAATTGAACAGGAATTGAACCCATGATCTTGGGATCAGAGGCAAGCATCTTAACCACTGAACTATTCAACTCCACTTGACTGATCCCAGGAAAGAATTTGTATTGGCTAACAAGAAAAAGCTTTAAAATTCTAACACTATGTACAGTGGATACGTCCCTAAAAAATGGATGTTTAGGTATCACCTACGTCTTACCTAATATGGAAGGCCAATGTCACTTATAATGTAAAATCTGCGTAATACTACAAAATGTCGCTGTTTTTTTTGTTATTTTGTAAATTTGTACAGTGACGGATCCATATTTTCATGCACTGGTATTATATACAAACTATAAAAGGTTAATGCATAACTCAATGTATTAACACATTTTTAATTATATGGCAACACAGTGCCATTAAGATTGTCATTGTAACAATAGCGATACCTTAGCAAAAACGGTAACAATTACTATGACAATATCAATGTCATCGGGTTCCATATAATTAAAATTGTTTCCTTTTTTAAATTAGTAGATTAAGGTTTATAGTAGGTTTTATAGACAACGTGTAATTTTAACAGAAACCACGGATTGTTTATAGGAAATACTGTATACATTTCACATGCTTATAGGTGATAGAGCAGCTGATGATTACATGAAGGATCATCAGCGAAAATAGGGGCAGATAAAGAAAAAAAAACGACTAGTTTTTCGTTATAATTACCATCGTTCTTAACCATCATTTAGAACTCATACCAGTTGTTTAGTTATTTGGTAATTTTAATGTATACAGACCGTATAATCAATATTAATGCCTCTTTTCTTAATGTATTTGTATGTTTTTATATTGTGATGTAATCAAATTCAGTCATTCGCTGTCGATTGTAAATTGTATACCGAAATAGATAGAAATAAATAAATACCACGTAAATGTTTTCAGAAGATTTTAAAAAGTAGTAGGGGAAGTGGGGGGGGGAGGGAGAGGGCCACAGTAGGGTGCCCTGAAATGACACTCAGACGGTAGAAATACTTTTTTAAACCAGGGCTCCTCAACAAAAATATTGTCTTTATCCTGACAGTAGTTATGATCACCCTCCCCTAAACACCCATCCCCGTTTGAGTGTCGCGAAAGACTTATTTAGGACCATAGTGTGTTGTATGCCGGGGATACGAAGCTCTAAATTTAGAACCCACAGTCCGAGAGGAGGATATAAGAGGTGTACACTAGAGCCCGATCAAACATGGCTCGCACATACTATTATAGGCCTATTTCTCTTATATCTAATTCGACATTAAAGTATCATATTATTATTAATAATCAATGTTGAATCCGCCACTGGTATTTCTTTGTATCTCCAGATGATGTAAAACAATGCTTGAAACGATATAAGTGCCAAGCCGTTTTTCAATGCAACATGTTTTTTTCGGGAGGTTAAAAACAGAGGTGGCGCCAGCATTTGCCCGACGGGGCTGGGGCGACGTCCCCGACTAAATTTCAACAATTTAGGGGTTTCAAAAGGCTTATTTAATCGATTTTACAGTTTACTAATATGTAGAAAATACATACAATTTTTGTTCTCCCCGACGAATTGTGGTTTTTTCCTGCTGGCGCCACTCCTGGTTAAAAATATCACCGTAGATATTTTAACATCCTTTTTTATTATCGATTCTTACTCTCATCTATTATTGATCCACTTTTAACGTTCATTCTTAATTGTTTTTAACAATTATTTTTATTTTGTGTGTATCTTTTATGTGTATATACAATTTTAAGGATAATTTATTGTAAATGTGTATCGATCCACTAGTTTGTTTTTCTTTCTTTTAAGGGATTTGGAATCTAACGCAATAGCTACACTACAGCCACGCGTCTTCAAGGATTTGACAAGTCTTCAATCGTTGTAAGTGACACTCCACAAGTTATGAAATATAGTACAGTATCTGAGATTGGAAGCTTTTGATACCAAGAAAAGTAGCAAAGCATTCAACCTTTTTACTATTTTTGTCATTTTAAAAGTATGCATAGCCTGACATTCCATTGATGACGTAAACAAATATATATATATATATATATTTGGTCAGGTTTCCCGGACGAAAGTGGGCGTGGTCGAGCTTCGATGAAAAGTTATCGAAAGTGGTCCTAGGGGCGAAGCCACGAAAATTTTAACAATTTAGGGGTTTCAAAAGGCTTATTTAATCGATTTTACAGTTTACTAATATGTAGAAAATACATATAATTTTTGTTCTTCCCCGACGAAGAAAATTTAAGAAATCGGACCGATTTTAAGAAAATTTCAGAAATCGGACCGCAAAGGTAATACATCTAACTTTGTCAATCTTTCCGATCAAATTCTATCTGGAGACTAGTGTTCCTTGCTCTCCAAAGGACTCTCGTTCTGCCCTGTTACCAAGCCAGATCCAGTGGACCTTCGCTCGGATTTACACAATTTCACAAGTAAAGTAAGACTTGTAGAATTTTTCAAGGACAAAGACAACAACGAACCTCCTCATAATAAGACCCGGACCATAACTCCGAACCGACCAGAATGGACACCGGCAACGGGCAGAAACCCGTATATAGACGCTTTTGTCAATACCGCCAAAGGACACCTGAACAACTTCATTATTGAGCAGAGGGATAACACACACACAGATAATTTATTTAAAGCAGAAAGACAGGCTATCAATGAGTTGAAACGCAACCAGGATATCATCATAAAACAACCCGACAAGGGAGGAGCCACAACGATTCTCAATAGATCTGACTACATTTCAGAGGCCAACTCACAACTATCGGACATCAACTTTTATAAACCACTTACAGACGACCCTACAGAACATTACAGAAAAGAATTAATTTCTCTAACCGACGAACTTTCTGATAACACTTCGAATGTAGTTAAGTTACTAATCCCTAACACTCCAAGACCCGCTGTATTTTATACGATCCCCAAGCTCCACAAGGTACCCACATTAGTTAAACGCCACCTCGAGCTTTCATCTCCTAACACCACCGTCCCTACTGAGCAAGCGCCGTTGTTCAACCTTGCTAAATCCCTTAACATTACACCTCCCGGCAGACCTATTGTTTCTAACATAGGCACTCTCACTGAACATTTATCTGGATACATTGACGCTATATTCAAGCCCCTCGTTCCCACTATTCCTAGCTACATTAAGGACACCACTCACTTTCTTAATATTCTCTCGAACTTTCCTATATTACCTGTTGGCTCCCTTCTAGTTACTATGGATGTCTCATCGTTGTACACAAACATCCCGCATGATGAGGGCCTCTTAGCTTGCAAGAGGTTTCTTATGAAACATTTTTTTCTAACGAACACATACAAGATATTATTTCCATCACTAATTTTATTCTCACCCATAATATTTTTTCATTCAATGGCCAACATTTCCTCCAAGTGAAAGGCACGGCTATGGGTACGAGAATGGCCCCTAACTACGCCAATATGTTCATGGCCTACTTGGAAGAAAACCTACTTTCTGGTTATTCCCTTTCACCTTCTTTTTTTCATAGGTATATCGATGATATATTTTTTATTTGGCCCCATGGTGTTGATGCTCATCTCGACTTCGAGAAGTACGCCAACAATTTTCATCCCCATATTAAATTCACTCTTGAATATTCGCCCACCAACATTTCCTTCCTTGAAGTTACAGTTAATATTACTAACCAACGCCTCTCTACCACGCTCTATTCTAAACCTACTGACAGCCACCAATATCTCAACTATCGAAGCTCCCACCCCAGCAACCTGAAGAAATCTATCATATATAGCCAGTGTCTCCGTATTAAGCGCATTTGCTCTGACCCAGCTGACTACGAAGCCCACATATGCTCCCTTACCAAACACTTTCTTAACAGTGACTACCCCTTTAAAATTATTAAATCCCAGACCCTTAAGGCAGCCTCACGCCCCAGCTCTGAACTTTTAAACCCTAAACCCAAATCGGATTCTGACCGTATACCATTAGTTTTTAACTTCAACTCTCATACCACCAAGTTGGCCAACACTATCAAGAAAGATTTTTGTACCGTTCGACAGGACCCTAATATAACAAATCTGTATCCCAACCCTCCCTTACTCGCTAACCGCCAACCCCCCAACCTCAAGTCTATCCTCACGTCGTCCAATTTACTCCCTAACCCGACTTCCCATGGTAATATTAAATGCAACAAACCACGCTGTAAAGTATGCAAGCACCTCGTCACCGACAGCGTTGTTAGGCTCCCACATACCTCTTCTTCTATCAATCCCCTCCCCTCACCTGTGACTCTTCGAACGTTATATATCTCCTCATGTGCAATATCAGTGATCATGGCTCTTATATAGGCGAAACCGGAACTAAATTTAGACTCCGGTTTAATAACCACAAACAGTCCGTCCGTAGCAAGAGCAAGGGGTTTCCTGTCGCTGAACACTTTAAATCCCCTGGCCACTCCATTGACAACATCCGATGTGTTCTGCTGGTTAACAAGTTTCCATCTCTTGACCATAGAAGACGCTCAGAGCTCAAACTCATTATCAAATTCAATACTCACATTTTAGGCCTTAATCGTGACATGGGTATTCTGAGCAATTACACATTCACACACACTTTTCATACCACCGTATTCCCGTTTCATTACTTTATGTACACCTTGTTATAAGCCATATAACTTGTATTATGCTATATTTAATTTTGAATTCTGCATCTCTTTTGTATCTAGGCTTACCCAGTTTACTTTGTTTTTGTTTATTTTGTTAATGGTTTATTATCATTATTATTATTATTATTATTATTATTGTTATTATTATTATTATTATTATTATTATTATTATACTATATTACATTATATCATATACTTTACATATATATGTATGTGCATTAGGCTTATATTATCTTATAATTTTTATTACCATTATATTTATCTGTATCATGGGCTATCGCTTCCACTTCTCGATATCAAAGTACTTTGTTTTACTCATTATCTCGCTCCCATTATATTATATCATTGTCCCCATGTCTCCAATATTGTTTATCTCATTTAATCACCCTCCTTTATTTATTGCCGACTGTTTGTTGTTTTACATTGGATCTGGTATTTGCAAATTTTTGTAATCAGTTA
>NW_022703371.1:0-1937 GCF_011630105.1 Anneissia japonica | reverse complement strand
TTGTCGTCCATTTGATGTACCACTGCCTCGATCTTCCCCTCGTCGGTCATCCGATGAATTGTGACCTCCTGGTCTAGAATTAATTGTACCGTTGCCTCCATTATTGTTTTGTCGTGCATTTGATGAACCACTTCCTCGATCTTCCCCTCGTCGGTCATCCGATGAATTGTGACGTCCTGGTCTAGAAGTAATTCTACCGTTGCCTCCATTATTGATTTGTCGTCCATTTGATGAACCACTGCCTCGATCTTCCCCTCGTCGTTCATCCGATGAATTGTGACGTCCTGGTCTAGAATTAATTGTACCGTTGCCTCCATTATTGTTTTGTCGTCCATTTGATGAACCACTGCCTGGAGATGGAGGAGATCCATGATCACCTCTATCTTCCCCTCGTCGTTCATCCGATGAATTGTGACGTCCTGGTCTAGAAGTAAGTGTACCGTTGCCTTCATTACCTCGATCTTCTCTTTGTCGTCCATTACCTGTAAATGTAATAATATACGTTCTCAGTCAAACGTCTTTGGTTGAGTCGAATTTAAAATAACAATTAATGTGACAGGGGCTTTTATACACCTATCTAGGGCTTGTATGGCAAACATACGTCTGGTGTATCAAATTCAAAGGGCGTTTTTATAGTTTGCAAAAACGGTGAGGACGGGACAGTGAAGCTTGGAATAAAAACGTTCTTATATAGCAAGGTAGAAAGGTCGAACACTGGGTACTGCGTAAAATAAATGAGGAAATCATTCTGAAGAATGAATGTAAGCGATCTTTAAAGAACATAGAAAGAATATAACGAATATCAGTAATGTAATCTGAAGAAACTGTATTGAAAGAAATGCAGGTACGTTACCTAGCTGAAGGCAGATGGTTAAACATGTAAATATTATGAAGTCCCACAACTGATTGAATATGAGATTTGTAGACGACTACAGATTGATGGCTAAGTAAGTACCGTTTTTGGGGATTTATAGAAATCGGTAGTGTAAATTTCCTGAAATAGAGAAAACTTGTACATGACAGGTATTTTAATCTATGTTACCACGGGCTAGAATAAAATTTACAAATTATATTTTCACAGAGTCATTTATTTTTAAGTTAACATTTTGTATTTTTTTTTTATAATAGATTAAATCTCAGAAACTAGGTTTACAATTGGAACTTTTAGAATTAAGTTTAGAAGCTACACCAAGTAGCTTCTAAATGATTGCTAATATTAATTTTGTGTACAAATATTAGGAGCAGTCATATTGCAGAAAATTAGTATTAAAATGTAACTACTTAATTTTAGTCAACCGTTTTGCTGTCAAAACTGATTGGTTTAAGCTTCTGTTGACAAAGAAATTATATTTCTCGAGAACAGAATAGAGGAATGAATATAATTTAGAACATTTATTTTACCATAGTGCTCCATTTTAACCAATTCACACTACGATTCGTTGATGCAATAATGAAACAAAAGCTTGAATCAAGGTCGAGGGACATTTCATGAGCAGTTTGGTGCACAGATGACAAAGAAATCTTAAAAGTGATAAAAATGAACAACATGAGTTAGGCCTAATACATAGGCTAATGATGATTGTGAATTCTTTGAAATGAGATCAGCAAAGCAAAGGCAAAAGAAGAATGTGATAAAAGGGTAATTATAAACATAAGACGACAACTTATGAATTAATACAAGACCCCTTGAAAGTCTCAAATTTATTAAACGATCACTTTACTAATATAGGTCCTGAACTTGCTAAGAAAATCATTAATAACACTCCTAGAACCTTCTGCGATTACCTTCATTCCCCTATTCCAAACTCAATCTTTCTTTCTCCAGTTTCTGAAGAAGAAGTGTACTCAATTGTAAACTCTTTTAAAACTAAGAAGGCTCCAGGCATTGATGACATCTGTGGACAAGTTGTAAAAAAATCTATTGATCTTGTTCTTTA
>NW_022703370.1:0-528 GCF_011630105.1 Anneissia japonica | reverse complement strand
ATAAATAAATCGTCGTCAATGTTATGCATTAAAACAGATACAGTAAAACAAAATATTGAAAATATACATCAAACCTAAGATGATAATTGGGGTTTTTTGAGTTGTCGTTCGTTCGTATGAATCATAATCGATTCTAATTGCTGTTATTATTTGACTGTATTAGTCGTAGCAGGGTCACCGACGAGCAGATTAACAGCATAACCCTCCCATTTATACTCCTGGGTGAAGAGAGGCAAATGTAAGTAAAGTGTCTTGCCTAAGAACACAATTCCAATGCGACGAGCGTCCGTCTCGAACTCCCGATCTCACGATCGAAAGTCCAACACTTTGCGCCACATCTTGTCGAAACCTTGCGTATATTCTACCACATTATAAGGTGTCATACAATGCCGTAATACCTATTAACAAATTCGGGTAGAAAATACAGCAATTAATGGCCATCAAATGACACCAATTAATATTGTTTGCGCACAGTAATTGGGCATCAATCTAGGTTAATAGTGAGTGCGTAGGCAATTCATATTGATG
>NW_022703369.1:0-563 GCF_011630105.1 Anneissia japonica | reverse complement strand
TTAAGATATCAGCTTGTTAAGGAGTTTATTGATTCATGTTATAAAGCTAATTTTGATTTTGTTTCTATTGCGAATAATGCTTTTTTAGGTTTCAAATCTAATTTGGTGAAATCCTTCGAGGATTCAATTAAAGAATCATATACCCAATTTTGGAAAGGGGAGGTTGAGAGAAAATCTTCACTTGGCGACTACTGGCATGTAAAAGAAAAACCTGGTTTAGAACCTTACCTCTTAGACATGACAAATTTCCATAGAGCTAGTCTCAAATTTAAACTACGATCAAATACATTAGCACTTGGTAAACGTACTAACAAATGGTGTATAGACAACACTGACACCCAATGCGAGATCTGTGGTTATGGAGAGGAAGATACTAAACATTTTTTTTTGTGTGTAATCCCTTAGAATGTATCAGATCTGAAGAATTAATTAAGTTGAAAAATGATTTAATTTCTATTAACTGTGTTAATGTCTGGATAGACTTTTCATCCAGTGATCCCCGTAGTAAAATGTTTTATAGAATTCTATAGAAAGTCTATAGACATTTATGAGTTTTTATAGAC
>NW_022703368.1:0-596 GCF_011630105.1 Anneissia japonica | reverse complement strand
ACGAAAGAAAGATGAGGGGGTAAGCAAAACCCTATATTTTGACCTTGATGACGTCATCAAAATGTGAAAAAGTGTACGTATATGAATCGAACAAGAATAAGCGAGATACGCTCAAATGCGCATTTTTTTTAAATGACGACATCGATAATATTCAGTTTGTTGAATTCAGATGGCAATATGATGACGTCATAATGTCCGATCAGCCATTATGACCTATAAAATCATATGTACATCTCATGTGCTTTCAGAATATGTAATAAAAATTGAGGGTCACCTTTCATTCTAAGGAGCTTTAATTGATTGAAAATAGGCATGTTTTTGGCCTATTTTTGCTATATGTCGAAAAAAACGCGCACATGTGCTTTTATGTTCTATGCGCGCGTACGGCATTGCTATTGACCCAAAATGACCAAAAAAGATTGGAAATTTGTGAATACAGTGTCAGGGACCTAAAACATAAAAAAAAAACAATATTTTTAACTTCTGTACGTGACGCGCGCGTAAAAATGCGCACGCGCTGCCGAAAATTTAAAAAATGTTGAAATGCTCAAAATGGCTTAAAACGTGCTCTAATTTAGTCAAAAATTGATTTCGAC
>NW_022703367.1:0-663 GCF_011630105.1 Anneissia japonica | reverse complement strand
AAGAATTGAATGTACAATTAATTTTAAATTCTTAAGAAAGGATATCTTTGAACAATATCTCCAAAGTGTCTTTGAACAATATCTCGAAAAAAATTTCGAAAAGAAGTGAACTTCAAAAGAATTAAACTTACAAAGAATTGAACTACAAAAAGTTGAACTTACAAATAATTAAATAAAGAATTGAACTTACATAGAATTCTACGTACAAAGAATTGAATTTACAATTAATATATTTTACAAAGAAACAATAATAAATAAATGTTCCTGTAAGCAAGCAAGAATCTCCCAGAACCTAACCCATCTCTTCAAATCCATAGTTTGCATATTTTCACTGCTTCATTATCAATTTCATGGAAATGGATGGATATCACTATGTGCAGCAACATGCAATTAGATGTGTTAAGAAAGCTCATTAACCAGATTAGATTCAAGTAATTGGAGGCAGCTGGCCTGGGTCTGTAAATATTCCAAAATTATTTTAAAAAATGGGTTAGAAATGAAAATATTTAATCTTAAAGAGCATTTCCAGCAATCTAGAGATAGTATAATCATAAATTTTCTTATCCCAGCTCAAAGCATGGTGGGAGTGATACATTTCGACTCACTCCCTCCCTCCCTATCCCCATTTCTCCCTTTACCTATCTGCCTCTCCCTATCCCCCAC
>NW_022703366.1:927414-936326 GCF_011630105.1 Anneissia japonica | reverse complement strand
GTGGAACACGGTGGAACACTTTTTTTGTGTGGAGAACTCTATCTTGTATTTCTAGTATCTTTGCTGGAACTTACGCTTGCAGCATCTCTCAGACACCAACAAGGTTTTATGCCTACCTAGGCATATTCACGAATACTGCAGTTACATGGTGTGTAGTATAAAAAGTGCTATTTTTTAAAGAAAATCTAATCAAGTCCTAGGCCCCAAGTTAATGCCTACTGTATCTAGGCAAATACGGCAAATACTACTAGGTATGCTAGGCCCTATTTATATTTATTAGGCCAGTAGTACTAGGCTAGGCTAGTAGGCTAGTCTTCCTAGTTAGTAGGCCTAGGCGAAACCCGCCTAGGCTACTTAGGCCCAGGCTAGTGGCAGGGCCTAGCCTAGCTGCTTCTTTATCGAGCCCAAGTCAAGAAGTAGGCCTAGACCTACGACTAAATTTTGCCCAGCCATTGCTCGACACACTTCTTTGCCTTACGTCACTAGGCCTAGGCGAATTTATTCGCACAAATAAAAAGCAACACGATGATGCACACACCAACAGATCATTTTTAGCGATGATCGTTCAGCTGCCACCGACAATCAGCAGACAGTGTTGCGCGGTCTAGCGAACTTTTACTGTAAAGTATTTTAATTGCGTCACTGTAAAGTATATTCTAGCCTTGGCCTAGCTCAAATTTGCGAGAAAGATCGCTAGGAAAATAGGTGGACAGAATCGTGATTACTGCATAATACAGTACACAGATTATGTATTAACTATTAAGATTAGGTCTTTAAAATTTTCGGCAAAATCTACGCAGAAACTGTCCCTTATTTTCCGAACTGAGGATGGATTTCTGGGCCAATTCTGTGCTCGGAGAATATATTCCCTGCGCAGGCCTTATTTTACAGTGTGGGCACTCACAGTGAGGAGAGTTGGATTCGTCGTACGATGCAGTGATTGCCCGGCTTTAGACTGCCCAGGCCTAGGGTCTAGGACTACAATAATAATTATAGGCCATGTTTATTGATCTGACAATGTTTTTAAGAAAGTCTGAGATACTGACTGGTGGAGCTGGCTTATCCCTAATCCTAAACTTCAGTCACTCAGACTGTTCTTGTCGTGCTCTGCAGTAGCGTATCATAGATAGGGGATCAGATACTTGTGCACCACCCCCAAACACCTCTTCCACAATCAAGTTAGTTAAAAATCACCCCAAATCACTTTATTTTTTAAGTCCTTGCACAGAGGGTTTGATCCTGAGATGTCTGAAAAGGGGCCCCGATCGATAGTCAACACTGACTTAGGGGTGTCCAGGTGTAATTCCCCCCAGGAACTTTTTGTTTTTTAGATGTCCAGAAATAAAGCATTGTGAGTGATCAATAATTTTTTTTTCTTTCTTACATTTTTTTTCATTTGTTTTAACTTTCCCAAAGGGAGGGCCAGCCTTTACCTGCACAGTTTGCAAAATGTGAAATGATTTCTTTGCACAATTTACAAAACTGCGCAATGATTTCTTTGCACAATAATTAAACCTTTGCAAGACTGCACAGTTTTAAATTGCACGGACAATTTACAAACTGTTAAGGGTTCAGTAGCTTGTGCACATTTTAATTGACTAACACATTTTATTACTATTTTACTATAATTTATTCTTCTGATGAGTGGCTTGGTGATGGGGCAAGGTTGTGACTTGTAGGTTTTTTGGAGATCTTAGTTTTTTTGTGTATTACTAATTCTTTTAAATTATTATTAATAATAGGGCCTATATTTAATTAAGTTATGAAGGGCCTATTTATAGTCCTTACATAAGATTTGTGTCTCAATCATGATGTGATGATTATAAATGTGTTAGTATTCTGGCATTATACCGTCTCACATTTTTTTGCTTTGGCTATGTAGGTAATTATAATCTATTTGTCGACTTATCCAACAATTAAGGAGTATTTTGGTCAGTGGCGGCGCCAGCGGGGTGGCAGGGCGGGCTTAAGCACCCCACCGGACAGGTCAAGCCCCCCGCCGGACAGAGCTCGTCGGGCAGTCAGACCATAAAACATATAAAAAAAATAGGCCCACACCAAGCCAACACATGTCTGTCACAGTTTGAGAGTGCCATTTTCGGCCATCCAGAGGTTGATATTCTTTAAAAAAAATCTCATTTGGGAGGGGGACCCCCTCTCAACCCCTTCCTCCAGCTCGAGCCTACGAGCTCAAGTCCCCCTGTCGGACAACTTTCCTGTAGGACAACTTATCCCCCCCCCCCCAGAAAATATATCCTAGAGCCACCACTGATTTTGGTGTGAATCTTAAAAAGACCCAGTCAACTGGCTCCCTAGAAAAGTCGTCCCATGCCCCAATTGATCTTGTTTGTAAATTTTTGATTGTTACTGTAGGTATGTTCTGTTGTAATTGTTCATCTTTTTCTTCAGATAGTTCAGCATATGAGTTGGTTCAGCAGCTTACTATGGCAGAGTTGCAAATCAGAAAGTTACTTAAGTGCTCAGAATGCATGAGCACTGACTGTGGACTAAAGCTTAAATGTGTGCACTCGCTCTGTCTACAATGTCTTCAAAACATGTATAACGATAATCAAACCATCAAGTGCATAATATGTGATAAAGGTGCTAAAAAACAACGCATTTCTAGTGAACATTCAGTTCTTGATGCAAGTAACGTTGCCGACCATGTATTAATTCAAGAAAAGTTTGTCGTTAAGTTAACAACTAAAAATCACAACAGTAAGGCCGAGTATGAAAAATGTTTGCAGGTAAAATGCAAGCTCATTTCAGTATCAGGAAATGAGAAAGAAATGAGCATGGAAAACCATCGTGATGGGACTTATGATTTTTCTGGATGCTGTGATGTAGGTGGTGTAATGGAGCTGCGATGTTATGTTAATGATTTGCAAATCAGGCAGTCACCTTTGAAAGTAAATGTAGTCAAGGGGGGATTGCAAGAACATCCCAATATATTCAAAGACAAAGAGGATGCCAGTTTATATATGTTTGATATTGTAGATGACACAGTTTATGCTTGTGGAGGGATTAATGAAATTGCAAAGTTGACGCTGAAGGGGGAACTCATAGGTACCATATATGGCCATAAATCGTGCCAGTTCACAAGCTTATGCTGTGTGAATGTTGAGGGCGATTTGTCGATTGTGTGCTACGATGAATACATGAAAAGACTTTTGGTTTACATGAAAGAGAGCTGGCGTGAATGGAAAGGCGTTAAGATTGAGTCTGTCTTTGGCAAGATGATAGCGCATAACCATAAGATCTATGTTCCTGATTTTGGAAAACATCGTGTGTTGTGTTTTTCCATGAAAGGAGAATTGGTAAACAAAATTGAAGGTAGAAATTATAAGAATGTGAAATTATCAAAGCCATATGGTGTAGCTATGACAAAGCAGGAGAATATGTTAGTCCTTTCTTACGGAGATGACCAGGTGGTAAAGATTGACGAGGATGACAAGGCTGAAGTTTTGATAGAAAACACGGATTATGAAAAATTATTGTTTTATGCTTATGCTATTGACATTGATGAACAAGGTCAAATCATTATTGGTTGTTGCAGAAAATTACTACTGTTTAATCAAGATGGGAAATTTATTAAAAACATCGACATAGAGAAAAATGTCCCAGATTGTCCTTACAGTATTTGTTGCAGAAATAGATGTATTTGGGTTTCAGATAAAAGTGATTCTTCGCTTCGGCTTTACTATTATTGAAACAGGTTTTAGAGATACAGTATATACTGTACAGTATGTCAATAAAATTTGACACCTTTAAACATTCAGATAAATACCAAGTTGATCATTTAGAAGGATGTATCAACTTCTGACGAGACTAAATGAAAACAATTTATTTTTCACTGAATTACAATACAATTAAGAATGCATCTTCATTCAAAATAACAACATCCGTTTAATATCATTGGATGCGCCCTTCTTAAAAATGGCCTCATCTTTGGAATTGGTATTACAGCTCCCAGCCACCAAGTTCTTATGTGAATGAATGAACAGTATCATTCACAGATATAGGCCTAGATGTGTAAATTGAATTAAAATGAAATAAAATACAAATGCAAATTTTAGCCTGACAGTGAGTGTGTTCAAGAACGAATTGATTAATTTTATTAAGTTCTTGAATGATGTGGTACTAATCACTGAATTTTATATTATTTGAATGTGCAAAATAAAATTATAAATGATAAACATAACAATGTAGCATTTTGTAGACCGAATTGATTCACTTGTTAAGTAATGAATTGCTAATTATAATACTGGAATTTAAAAAAAGATACAAATAATCAGTAGTGAAAATTCAATGTAAAGAAATATATTCAGCAGTAATTTATTTTTATCATGGTGCTTTAAGGATTTAATTTTATTTCCTTATCTGTTTCTCCATTTAGTTGATATTGATAGGCCTATATTTAGTTTGTTCAAATTATATTTATGTTACTGTACATATATTACTACTTAAGACTGTATCGATAGGCTTTTGAACTAGAATATATATAATAATGCCAAAAAATTTATAGCGCCCAATTCCAAATGAATGATCAAAGACACTGCATGTTATTACCCCTGGCCACTGGCTAATATACAATGGCAAACAAGCACAAAGTGCAACCTTCTCTGCTCCTTGGGAAGTATACCTAGTACCAATGGCGGATCCAGAATTTTTCAAATGAAAAGGGGGGGGGGGGGGGCGCAACATATTTAGAATAGATAAGCAAGTTGCGCTAATTTCAATATCCAGTGGCAAAATGGAGGCCCCCTACTGGATCCGCAACTGAGTACTCAGCGCACGCAACTAGTACAAGAAATGCCAAAACATCCTACCAGGTACCCTTTATACTTCTGGGGATTGAGAGAGACAAACGTAAATTGACTTGCCCAAGGACACAAGGGACTTAAACAGCGAGAGTTCCGAACCCCTGACCCACTTATATCAATCCTAGCCAGCTGAAATAATTTGTTTAACCTTTCTTTTGTCATTTGGTTGTTATTGTAAATGTGTAATAGTTTGGCTGAATAAAGAATGAATGACGGAATGAGCAAACGATAGCAGTGTCTGTCATTTTTAAATTGTAAAAAAAAAAAGTATTTTCTCAATAAGCTTATTTCATTAATTGTTTATAAATCCTTGGTATAAAACACATTTAGAATGAATTATACTATATATAGGAATCTTTCCACCGGACTCTGCGACAGAGTGAAGGATTACGGTTCTTTTCTACCGCATACTGTTACCACGTCCAGTGGAAATTCTTGTACAGGTATATGTTAATGATGAATATCAAAGTGCATACATTATACAAACCTATACACAAATACAAGATCGTAAAGTAAGAAGTACTGTAAACGTTTTAGATTCTTTTGGAGTTTGGCACTCTCGACAAAAAAAAAAAAAACCAAAAAAAACCTACATACATATACAAACCTATACACAAATACAAGATAAAGTAAGAAGTACTGTAAACGTTTTAGATTCTTTTGGAGTTTGGCGCTCTCGACCAAAAAAAAAAACCAAAAAAAAAAAACCCCTAGACTGGATTTGACATGGCGTTATGAATTCGTCAGAAGTAGCGAGGCATAAATAGTTATAGACAGATAGATATGTTCGAAATATGTAGAATGACGTCGTGTTATAATATGCACGTCTTTCATTATAATGGTCTTTGCTTGGACAAAGATCAAAGCACATAAAGTGACCAAAGTTCCAGATAGAAAAACCCTGTGTAAAACATAGGAAACCAGGATAGAAGAAGAAAAAATTAGAATAAAAACTGGCTTTTTCTGCTAACGCAGAAAAGGTCAGCTAGACTTACTAATGTCTGTTTATTTTAAAATTTATGTATTAAGCTTCATCACTGCACACACGACGAGGAAAGGTAACAGAGTATAAAGACAGAAAAAGCAGCGAAAAGGGGGGATGGACAGGTGTCAAGCAACTCTATCAAAATCCCCCTTGAACCAATTAACGTCACATCAAACAAAATATGTGGAAAATTGCTCGTTATAAGATACGGTACAAAATACTACAAAATACAAGTATAAAAAAAGAGATACTGTAAATACATTGAACATTAGAAAATATAAATTTCTATATTATTACAAGACAGAACATAATTTAATTATTATATATTTAATTAAACTAATGCATACAATTACATTTTTTAAAAATTGGCAAAAATGTAAATATCTAGGTAACATAATTGATAAAAAATCGAGATATCAAAAGGAGAAAAGGTTTAACTGTAGTTGGCTACAATAAAGTAAAATTTGCACTAGAAGATAAACGCTTCCCAACTAATAACAGAAATGCGACTCTTCAATGTATATTTATTGGTATAATATTTTTTATGTAATAGCGAACTGTGGGCAGTAAATGTATCAATGGAGGATAACATAGTTATTAATCAGCAACATATGCAATGATGAATGTAGAAAAATGGAGAAAAGGCAACGTTTAAAATGGCACGGGCACCTAATTAGACTTCCAGAAGATTCTCCAGCGAAATTAGCGCTAAATGAAAGTTACAGAAAAGTTCAAATGCCTGCTGTGTGGAAGACCAATTAAAATATTGATAAAATTAATTGAAGATGACCTCAGACATTTTGTGGACACTAACCAAGCACACTTAATACACACCCGGCCCACCACAGAAAGCACTGGCTCGAGTTGGCAGAACGCGCAATGTCAACGACGAGCTAGCTTACAGTCTGATGATTATACAATAACATTAAAAATAGAAATAAAAACATGCGATATTATAAAATAGAAACGTTATTAAATTATTGATTATTTGTTTATTTTTGTTTGTTTCTCATTGACATAATGATAACTGATGTTGAACTTAGAAAGTAAAAACAATACCGTAAAACCTCGAATTGAAGCCCTGGGTTTCTTTTTTTGTTTTGTTTTTGCGGACTTTGGGTGGGCTTCTTTTCAAAATGAATGCTATATGTTTTGTGGATTTTACTATAAAACAATAAATAAGGCCACTGTAACATCAGTCTGTATCATGGAGGGTTAACTGGTATTAAATCACAAAACTACTGTATAATCCAAGCTTGTATTTAATTTATTTTGTTTTCTGAAATTCGTGTATAGTGTATGTACAGTACTATCTCGAAAAGAAGCCTATGCTATCTTGAAAAGAAACCCATGGGCTTCTCTTCGAGATGGGCTTCTTTTGGAGGCTAATTTTGCAAACTAAAGCGGGGGCTTCAATTCGAGATGGGCTTCATCTCGAAATTAAGCCCACTGGGCAAGCCCAACAGTCATGAAAAGTATGTAGAATAACGTCATCGTATTTTAATATACAGTACACAGGTTTGATATATGGTCTTTGCTTGGAAAAAGTTTGAAAAAAAAGAAAAGAAAAAAAGATCCAAGTACGGAATGTGGCCAGAAAACCCTGCTATATAAATAGGTTTGGTTTATAAGTGTGTCGTTACAAGCTTTGTAATTGTTTACTAATAGACTTGGTGTGATACTATTAAAATGGTATGGTATCTTTCCTGGTATAAATTTCGATAGATAAAATTATGCTTGCTATATAATTGATGTATGTAGAGTTCATAAAACCTCATTGGTTTTCATATAAATAAGAAAATAATATTTTGGGTTTTGGGTATGCTTGCTTTTGTTGTAAACCGTTTCATCGACTGTCTAATCAGTACCATCATCATTACGACTGTGACTTGCTCTTGCTAAGTCCTGTCTCTTATACACATCTGTAGAACGCGCACTACCAAAAAAGACGAAGTGAGGGAAAGTTGTCGATGCACACGGCCAATCCGAATCACAATATCAACAAAGAACTTGCCGTATTCATTAATAAACGCCCGCTCTAGAGCCTCATTTTGGAATAAACGCCTCTCCCTCCAATAAACTCCATCTAAATGGCTATAAATAAATCTAATGGAAGCAACATCATTCTCAAAGTCCAGACCTTGATATTATACTTCCAGTAGAATTACATTTTCCCCGGTTCTCATCAACCAGAGCGTTTATTCGAATAAATACGATAAATGAGTCAGATAAAGAGATTTCAGGAAAGGTAGGCCAGTGGTTATAATCAATATTGCAGATACGAACAAATAACTTGAAAAAGTTTCTCGTCGAGTTCACGCTACTCGCCACCCATCTGAGGAATTCTTTCTCCCATCTGAATTTAACACCTAATTACACAAACCACATTACGCTCTTCATCCCATAGTGAATTATGTTATATGTTATGGTCCACCAGCTTGGCCGATACTTATCACTTTTGTTGGACAAACAACAAATCTAGTAAAAACATAGAGATATTTACTATAATTTATCTATAATAAAAGCAGTGTGAGTAAAGTGGATATAGGCTATGTTTAAGATTTTCAAGTGCGCCACCGCTGTCAATTTGCACCACCTTAAGTACCGTATAATCAGAAGCCATACGTAGTTGTGGCTTAAACAGACTGTGTTTAAGTTCATCGACTGAAGACACCGTACGATATTGGAGAATGCATAACACGTTAATAAAAATGACGACATAATTATGAACAACACAGCTGAATTTTGACTTTTTGAAGCACACGTGTTGAGGTAAGCCTATGTGTTTAATATTAGAATACACGTATGCTATAAATTCTGTGCTAAATTTTGCAGTTGCGAGAACATTCCCTCTGCTGTATAGATGATGAGTTCAAATTCAGAATAAATAATAGGCTATATCAACCGCATGGGTAGTTATCATACATTAGTGATTATGTTTCTAGTCGCATGTTAGCGTTGAAATTAGATAGGTGGACTAGAATTATATACATAGGCTTATTATTCTGTAGAAAGTCCAATTCGGCCTTCTTGCATCTTCTTGATGTTTTTTCATATGTGGGTGCGTGCGTAATTTTAAATTAATAAATAAAAAAACGATATAT
>NW_022703366.1:923174-927330 GCF_011630105.1 Anneissia japonica | reverse complement strand
TCATCATACATTTTTTCTTTGTCATCATTTTTACCAACTGCTGTACTGTGTTATCATCTGTAAGTAGTTATTATTCGTTCCTTGTGTTCTGGTGAAGAATGCTGACACCCGAATGACTCCTAAAGTAAAGTATAACATGGAGAGGTAGAAATAATGTTAAATGATAGGAAAGGTCCACTACCGCCGACATAATAATTATTACTTAGTGTGCTATAAACTATAAAACAAGTTTCAAGTTACCGTATTTTATAATCATATTCGTAATTGTTCGCTTTTTGAGAAAGGGGTAAACTACCATAAGAGTCCACATCCACCCTAGTCCCACCATGGTTTGTGCTGAGTTGAAAGAAAAACAAAGGGTGTGGCAAATTTTAAAGAGGCTTTTAAGACAAAAAAATTACAGTAGAACGTTTGACGTTTTTAGATACTGTACATCAAACATATTTTGTAAAAAAGAAAAACAAAGTAGGAGGATACCAGGATAGTGTACATCTACCCACATTTACTAGTCATATGGGTTTGTTTGCGAGATCTGTCTAGTTTCAAGGAGGTGTTGATCAGCCTAATATTCTCAGTGCTCGTGTTCCTTAAGAAATTTACGAGCTAAATATTCAACAAGCTTCCATTGCTAATAGAATAATGGAGCGGTAGGCCGTCGCAATTTGTTTCGTTTATTTGCCAATTCTCTTTAACGTCAATTATTCTGATTATTGATGACACACTCGTTTAAAAAAATTAAAGCTTGTTGATAATATATGTCACGGTTTGAAAGTAAAGAATTGAAATCAAAAGAGTTAACGCTTTGGTATACAATTTAAACGAAATAAACGTAGAAATTCATTCTATAAATACAAACATGTATCGTACGGTAGGTGTTTTACAAATCTGTTGACCGTTGTGTTTTTCGTTTATTTGGTACATCAGACCATGGAGGTATGATGGCGTTGTTGCCTGTTGTGTTTTACGGGCTTTTGAAACGAGATGCGTTTCCAATGTTTTCCTGCCGATTCACGTGTTGCGATCGCTGTGCAGTGTTTGTTATCGAATTGCACTCGCACGCATTTTAGATTAGAGAATTAGATTTGCGGATACAGCAATCTAAATAGAGGGGTCCCAGGGAGGGACTTTCACAGAATGAGAGACTAGTCCACCTCAACACAACCATGGTTGGGGGTTGGGGGTTGGTGCTGAGGTAAGAAAATTTATGTTATGGCACCACAGATCACCGGAAATATCACTCTCACGAAGACCTGAATTCCATTATAATTTTTCTCCACTGTTTTACAATTTTGAAAAATGTAGGGCCACCCGGGCCGGCTCCCCGCCCCCCTCCCCGAATCTGCCACTGAAAATGCTCCATTATATAACAGCATTTAGTTGGCTGTGGATAGATACACTTGTATTATACATATTTAATTCGTTGGATGTCTAATAATGTGTATCAAAGTGCAATGGCATACGCATTATTGTATAGGCCTATTTTGTTTAAATGGGATAATATAAGATAAGATAATATAAGATAAGATTTGATATGACGAGATAAGATAAGATGAGATAAAATAAGATAAGGTTAGAGTAAGGTAAGATAAAATATGTTGAAAGTTAATTGTTACTCCATCAAATGTAGAAAGCATTAAATCAACTTAACAGAAGCAGATATAAAACTTAAAATATGGGTAACACAGATTTCCACATACAATCTAATTAATAATCTGCAGCTAAGCAGTTGACATGCATTTAATAATTGAACATAAACAGCGAAGAAAAGAGCTACCGTACATTATGACGGCATAACCTGAGTTGTTATCAAATGACTTCATTGGTGCGCCTAAGGTGGTTTAAAAATATTGTAAAAACGGTGAATTGTAATTTACATTTCATTCCTTCATTCTGAAAAAATATAATCTTGACCCTTGACCGTTAGATTTATTAAATTTAATACATAAAGTATATTTATTCCTTGACTTGTCACCCGTAAATTTACTAATCATTGTCCATTATTAATTTATTTTTATTTTTTATATTTACATCATCAATTATTTACATGTAGTTATTATCTTATATATTTAATGTATTTAATAATTTTATTATATATATATATATATATATATATAACAGGATTACTATTATCATTAATAGTAATAGTAATGTGTGCTACATATTATTTATTTTAAGCCACAATAGGCCTATGTGTATTTCTTTCACTTATACAATTTTCTCTAATGCGTTTTAAAACAATATTTTTCATTAAAATGTTGCGCATTATTTAGAAGAGTTGCTTCAATATTTGACATTTAAATTGCAAGCAGACATTCGATATTTTATAGAAGAACATCACATTATTAAACTTAAATGTCAGTGTGTGATGTTAAATACCCATCATTAGAATAGCGATACCGTACTCCTCCGAGAATAACATAATAAAAACATAATTCTCATTAGCCTGTCATCTTCCTCGTTAATCGAATAGAATTAGAAATAATCGGCATTATGCTTAACTACGAATTCTGATTTCATTTCAAGAACAAACCATCTAAAAAAGTTGCAGACAGGGGTCTTTATAATCAGCTACCTTGATATATTCTAATATCCTATGGGCAATAATGAGCAAGGAACAGACCTTACCTGATGAATATTCATGTGTATAAATTATTTGATACAATCCCAGAAGGGAAGTTAGTATGAAGTTTCTCCGTCTTATCGTTATTTTCAGTATAGACAGATGGAAATAAAAATCATAAGATATATATTAATGCAAAAAAAAAATCACTCGATTTTCTATGTAGAAAAAAATGAACTTTTGCGTATTAAAATTTTAATGTAACAAGAAAAGGGTAGGCAGCGTAAATATTTATCTTATTCGTTTTGTTTGTTGCCTTTTCCTGTTTTACCAAATAAACTCAATTATTTTGTTTACAATGCTTACACGATTCATCTATCATTACCATCAGCGAGGATGGGTTAGGTTATTATGTAGGCCTGTATTGAAGGTTCAAACAAAAAAACAAAATGAAGTCAATATCACACCTGCTTTAACTCATCCTTCTGTCAGACCTACCTCGTATAGACCCAGCAAGACATCGTAAACCATTTAACAATATTGCCTCAGCAATTGCTGGCCATCTAATATTGGCATCACCATCACTATCATCATTATCATCATCATCACCATTACTATCATCATCATCATCACCGTCATCACCACCATCAACATCATCCACATCATTATCGTCATTATTATCATTATTAAGCCTAGTTTTATTTATTTTTATTATAAAATAATAATGAGAGCGGTTTATAGAGAACACCATGTAAAGCCGACACACGTTTTCGTTGGTCAGTTTTATCACATGAATTAAAGATTCCATTGAGAGCTGGCCAAGCCTAGGCCTACCTTTCTACTGTTTATGTGATTTGAAAATATGCACCAGTAACAATGCGTTCAAGCAGTATTCGAGTACTAAGATCGATATTGAAGTCTATGTAATCATTAGGTGACGCATGACATGTTAGCATTTGAAGCAAATCGTTTGTAAATAAACTAAAGTGTTTCAAATTAATGTTTTCATTTTGATATAGAGTTACGTCTAAATACCTCAAGGAAGATTAACAAAAATCCCATAACGATAAATTACATCGGCAGCAACGGCAATATACTTGAGGAGGCAGAATAAGCTTACACATTTAAACAGGTTATTAATACCATTAATCTGTAGTAAGCTGTTAATCTCAGTAGTATCGGAGGTTAATCCTTTCTACATAAAATCGTTTATATATTCATATAACATTGTGGAATGTAAAGCGTATTACGTCATAATGCATTAGCCGGGGCATTTGGCGTAATGATTGTGGCTGGAATTCTCAAAATTGAAGTCGAGGGACGTGCATGTCGCTTGAGGTCTTAGGCAAGGCACTTTCCATCATCGTCTCTCCACCTAGGGGTAACTAAGTGGGTACCTGGGATCGAGTGAAATTAATTATGAAATGCAGGAAGCTGAATATTTGTTCCATATGCATCGTTCATGACAGGGGTATGTGATGCGCTCAACTTAGTTGTGTTATGAAGGAATAAAATGTAATACTGTAATGAAAACCGCATATAATCCATATTATATTTTATTATATTTTATAATAACCATGTATATATATATATATG
>NW_022703366.1:891069-923082 GCF_011630105.1 Anneissia japonica | reverse complement strand
GATCTATGTTATGTCTTAGCGCAAATTCCGTGCAAAAAAAAATACATATTGAACGTAGAGACTATTATTATTATATTTACTTGACATTGTATATTTTAATGTGTTTTTAGTTTAAGTTATTATTCTCTGTTACAGAATCTGGAAACCAAATTTCACGTGAACCAAGATATGAACATTGACAAATGAATCTTGTATCTTATATTTAAGATTCTGTGTTTCAGGAAAGAGGTTATACAGAAAAACAGCATGCGTTAATAAAAATTGACAGAGAAACGGTATTTCATAATTCGCGAGACAGGTGTTTGGTTGAAGACCAAATAGCAGTGTGTGACACTGAGATGTCCATTGGTAAAACATTGCTCAACTAAGACAACAGATAGGCCTACTTAAGTATAGATAGAGCGATTTTTGCTTGGCTCTTAAGTTTGTAATTGAGCCATGAAAGTAAATTTATCCAAGAGTCGGTTAACCATTAGGACTATAATTTCTTCTCAATATACAAAATATATCTACAACACTAATGACGCGACCTATTTCCAAAAGATGAAGTGTGGAGCGCCTTACTGGCACAAAACTGTATTATTCGGAAGTAAAGTAAGCTGTTAGTTTAATTTTAAGTTAGTTTCAGCTATCAAAATTTGTGTATGTTTTGGCATCAACCTGACCATCGTCGTCATCATCGTCATCAACATGTGTACTCGAAGACTTGTATCAAGTCATATTAAACTTTTAAAGTACAGTACTATCATCAGTGGCGGATTCAACATTTTTCAAAATTATACAAAAGTGAAGAAAAAAAAAATAGAAAATGATATTAAAGTGTAAGTCCGAGAGAGTGCTATTTCCGGACATCTAGGGCAGGTGCCATAATTATAAATGCTCTTACCTCAGCCCTAACCATGGTTTATACCCTCATATGTGAAAATCCCTTCCTGCCCCCCCCCCCCTCTCTATTTCGAATTCCTGGATCCCCACTGACTATTTTCGTCATTTTTTATGAAAAGATTGATTCAAATAAACTTTATTACAAATAGTTTTTTTCTGGCTAAAAAACCAAGCTGTCTCCACATTCGTCTACAATTACGATACCATGCTTACCCTAATAGGCCTAGATGTAGGCCTATTAAAGCGAACACACGACTAAAACAAAAAGTGTACAGTAATTAACTTTACAGCTAATTTGAAAATATGGTAAACGCGTAATTTAAAACTTCTTGATATGTAAATGTAATTATATTTTTCTCGTAAGTGAGTAGCTAATTAATCATGCACGTGGGATGACAATTTTTCGATCCTATATTATTAGTCTGGTAACATGCTTTAAACAATAAAAATATTAAATATGTAGATTCGGCATTTGCAATTACACACTCTAAACTGCAATAGATGGATCGCTAACATTTTTTTTGCACATTACATTTTGACTCATTAGAGCCATTTTCACATATAAAAATAATTTTATCAATCGAATTAATTATGTGCATTCTTATGTCACCCGCTGCGATCTAGATTGACACATTACTGCACATGTCATCTTGAATATCTCTTGAACAAATATTGAGGAAACAAACCGAATGAAAATAAAGCATAGGACTCAAAAGGAAATGAATGGGACACTGATGAAGGGTGACCAGTGTCTGACAGGGTCTACATCCATCAGCCCTTCAATGGTTAGGGCTGAGGTGAGCAACTTTAAGAAAAAGTTTAATTCGGCCGAAATTCTTTTGCACACTGAGATACGGTACCACTGATATTTCCAAACATTCATGACAATATTATATAGGCCTATTAGAAATGACGTAATTTAAATGATTTTAGAAACTAGTAGTGATGTCAAGACTGTTTTGATAACACTGCGTTTTGACAACATTGTTGTTTTTTAACGTATTTGACTCAAGACACTGTTGGCGTCTCATAGATAGAAGTGTCTGCTAAGGCTGGGTAAGGAATATCGGTATATAATATGATTAAACAATCGCTCATGCACATCACCTATTCACCCTCTCACATAAACATATTGCATCCTCGTATTATGTTATTTTTATACGAAGATCTTAAAGAACGCTTCATTGTGTGTGTATAGGGGGAGGGGGAGACGATAGTACGCCGAAGTCGGCCACTTGGAGCGTCGGAATTCTAAATAGTAAAACAAAAATTAAATTTATGTTTTTCGCAACTTAGTTATTTAATAACACACTTAGAAAGTAGGTCTAGGTACTGGTACTGGTACTTGTTGCCGTCTGATTTTAGACATTCGGCAGCCATTGACATTGTTGGCGTTAAAAGACTGCATATTGTGATGAGGGACCTGTGTACAAACAATTACCAAACACAAAAAATATGGAAAACTGAATGCTATTTGCAAAATACTATATTTAATGCTTATGGCTGAAAGTTTCTTTGATAAATTGGCTTCTATTCAGTTGATTAGGCCTAGTAATTTATAATGCCTTGTAGCAGTAGGCCTACTGTATGTGTGTAATCTATATTAGATTTAATCAAAGTTATACAGACAGAGATAAACTCTTTAATTTTATAAATAAAAAGAAATTATTAGTGTCATGTACCTTGCGACCGATAGGTCTAGACTAGAGACTGCACAGTCGTAAACAAAACATAAAAATTGGTTACCGTATTGGAAATATTATAGATTATGAGCATAATGTTTTACTTTATACATCTGTGCTTATGGAGTGTTGGGTTGAATTTACTATCGCAGGTTCATTTTTAGATCATTAAGTAAAATCAATCATATCTAACTTCGACACCAAGTGAATGGTGAAAGTAATGTATAACGCACCACACATGCTTAAAGGCATTGCATAAGCATTGTGCATGGTGCATCATCTAACAACAGCGGACATAAGGCAATGTTGAGAAGCGTATTCAGATAATCAAATGTCGAAAATCGCTATAAAGATACAAAGAATTAGAATGTCAATCACAACCGTCCCATAACATATTGCCGAAGGATGTAATAAATGACACAGATACATACACAGTATGTGTGTGCATTATATTAAATGTGGTTATGGTAAATGAATAGGTGTTGCAGAATAATTAATGTTATGATAGGTTGGGCATTGCTTCATGTGTAGAATCTTTTGTTTCATTACTGTATAATGTAAGTAATTATATATTATGCATATATATTAAAAATGCACTATAAGTTGCAATCCCTATCTATTTATGTTCATAGCCTGTGTAAAAATTATGTTATCCATTCTACGCATTATTGACACTAAAAACTCGATGTAAGCCTCTAAGGTACTACGCTCGCATATGTGTGTGTATATATATTATAATAATTTTGTATTAATTATTCATGCGTTTCAAACCATTATCATGGTTCATGGTTGGCAATTTATATTGCGCATCATTAAGCTCTTAGACAGAGATCATATAAATAAGAATAATAATTAATTATACAAGAAATAACAATAATATTATATCGAGTGCGGTTAAGAAGAGAAGAAAGATGTAGGGTCATTTTCTTTAAGATAATACCGTATGACAGGAGAGTGGCAAATGAGAAAAAGATGGTTGCACAGTTTTTTAGAGAGCAGTGGTGAGGTCTAAGCTCTGTGTCTGCATATATTGAGATCGAAGAGTTTGTTAAGGAATTATGAATCTGAATATTATGATGACATTATACACCATTATTTCATGTATTATTTTCCCCTGAGGTACATATAAAACTGCAGCCGTACAGGATATAATTATAATCTAAATTATAAAGAACCAACGAAATCAATATCGCTGTTTTTTTTTCCCGGCCGGATTAATTTTGTTCAACATTAACATATTATTATTTTCATCATCATCATTTTTATTATTATCATCATCATCATCATAATTATCATTATAATGAAACTTTTTTTATTATTTGTATCAATATTATTTATATTATTATTGTTCTTGTTGAAGCAACACTGGAAAGAACTCGAAGCATAAACTTATAATAACATTTAGCAACTCGAGCCTGATCGATCTTACAAACGTGTTGCTCAATAATGGCTAATCTGAGACCGTATTAAAATGTTATAATAATTACAGTATTAATCATACTTAATGACGTTCTCGTTTCAGACGGTTGATAGCGTTAACGATAAACCACAATGTCTTCCGATACGCCGTCAGTCTGTACAGACATCAGGAATTCAAATAATCACCAAGACCTAGAACCACTGTCAGTGGCCGCTTTGAACAAATTCGATATCTCAAAATCCATTTCTGGAACATACCAAGAACATTCAAATTACAACTCTCATGAAAGTTTCACTAAAAGCGACAACACATTAGTGAAAATGCCAGTAAATGGCGACAGCGACGAGTGCTGTAGGATGTGCAAAAGCAACCGTGGAACCTCATTTTGTACAAAATGTGAATGTCTTGTGTGTGACAACTGCAGAGAAATGCATAACGATACTCACAGCCCAGAGTGTATGTTTAAAGATAATCAGGACATATTTTTCTGTTCAATTCACCCTCAATCAGAATTGCTATTATTTTGCAAAGGCGTTAAATGTCAAGAGCCAATATGTTCGATATGTCACCAGACACGTCACAGGGGTGACGGCCATGACGTAATAACACTGACTCACATTGCTTCCGAACACAGAAAAGAGCTAGATGATATTGTTAGTGTTGCTCTCAAGAAACACCAGCCGGCGGCTAGATATCAAAGCAAAATCCGTACTGCCATAAAGGCTCTTAACAGCAATGCAAATCAAGCAGTAATTGCAATAGAAACGCTGTACCAAGACTTGCGCGACGCACTGACGAAGTTGGAACGCGAAGAACACGTTCGTGTTGAGATGTTCAAAAAGCAGACAATGCAGCAGCTCGAAGCCGAAGAACAGAGAGCCAAAATGATGAGCAAGCGTCATTCGGATATTATTGATTACTTCCTTCCTATTATTAAGTCAAATGATGTTGATATGGAACTGGCAAGAAAAACAGAAAAGCCAGTTCTTGACGCTATCCTCAGAGAAGACTTCAAAGCCGAGCTGCAGACTAAACACTATATTGAGTATGAAATTAACCCATTTGAAGTTGACAAGATTAAGAAACTTCTTGCAAGTGCTAGAATTGGTCAGTTACTTATGAATATTACACCAGGCAGAGTTAGCTTTGAGATACCCGCCGTGGTTCTTCGTGGGTTTGACGTCACGATTAAAATTAAACCTGCTCATACGAGAGGTGTGTGCAGGATGGGAGGACTTCTCTTGCGGTCAAATGTAGCTGCGCCTGATGGAACATTCGTCAAGATTGTTGATGTCACTGACAATCTAGACGGCTCGTATTCGATTAGATTCAAACCTCATATCCCGGGAAGTTTCAAGATGGCTGTCAATATACAGGGATGTCCGAAGGAACCAGCAGTTGCAATCATAGATGTCTTAACTCTTGGTAGCCGGACGAGAAATATTGAAGGAATAGAGCTCGGAGACATTATGGAACTCGTCTTTCTGTTTGTCAATGACAAGGACGAAATAGTTGTAGACAATAGACTTAAAACACTTGACTTATATGCTCTTTGTGTCGGTCCTGACAATACTCGTATCCCATGTATGAGTGATTGTATGATCGAGGGCGGACGTCAAATGTTGTTTAAGCCATCGCAAGTGGGTCGCTATCAGATATTTTCTTCAATGAACGGTTTATTAGAGGAACAAACATCTAAGATAATTTATGAGACAATTATAAAAGACATCAAAGGAATTGGTAGAATAAGTGGTGTTGTTGGAATATGCTCTAAAATATTTCTTCTTGACAGTATTGACAATGAAAGGGTCATAGAATTTGATCTGGAAGGAACACATGTCCAAAACATATCGATCCATGGAAAGCGTTTTGAAGATTCGTTGATAACTAGTAACGAAGGTAGTATTTATTTAATATGTTCGACTAGTAAGACGACAAATAGTGGTTATAAATTGCATGTGTATGATCATTCGTGGAATTTGCAGAAGTCAGTTGTGCTAGAAGGAGTATCAAAAGCTAGTGGGATCACAGTGAGTTGCTCCAGTGACGTTCTTGTGAGTGATCTAAATCTTCATTGCGTACATGTCTTTACACTTGATAGTGGAAAAGCTAAACGTACCATAGGCCATGAAGGATCTGGAGTAGGAGAGTTTAAATGGCCAAGTGATCTATGTATCAATATTAAGGAAGAACTGTTAGTCTGTGACGCGGGTAATCGTAGGATTCAGGTATTGGACGTTGAGGACAATGTTATAAGGCTCTTCGATTTGCGACATGGCTTCGAGGGATGTTGCGATGCCATTACCGTGTCACCCGGAGGTGTGATTGTAGCATCAGATACCGAGAACAAGTGTATTATCCTGGCAAATATGTGGACTGGCGATCTATTGCACACTATACCTATGCCATGTGCATCTTATTGTCGAAATAGACACCGAATTGCCAACATTCCCTGTGGAAACACTGTCATAATGTGTGATGGTACTGGCACCATTGTGAATCTAGGTATATTACAAAACATAGACAGTTCAAAAGTGCATCAATAATGATATATTGACTAATAAATTAAAAGATAGGTGTCCATGCTTAATGTAACTTTCCCAAAAGAAGGTTAGTAATTATAACATTTATTAAGTTGAAGGCCAATTTTTATCTCCAGTTCTCGCAAGTACCTGGAAATTATTCATCTGCCAATTGTAGGCAGAACCGTTTCCCATTGGCTTATAATTTATATAATGCAGTATGTTTGAATGATGTTGGATAAAATGCAGTGGAAAAAAGAATACAGGCATGTTTACAAGCATTTAAATGTAAGAAGATGATCAGCAGCAATGTGGCTTGAAAATCAAGTAATAAAACACAATGGCAGAAGAGTCATCATTTGGTTGAATTTCTTATTCTTGGAAAGTGCTACACCAACACTACTACTGTGGTGCGGACTCCCAACATTAAGGCTCGAATATCATCCCGTCAATGTCGCAACACACTTTATTAACATTTTGTAACACTCACGTAGGCACGGGTCCTGACGATTTAACTGTTTAGTCGTTGACATAGTAATACACTGTACTGTAATACGACTACACCTTAACTGTCACTACTGCCACCACCACCACCTCCCCACCACCACTAATAGAGGGCTAACACCGCACCAACACCACAAGTATGGGACTTGCACAGTATGCATTATTAGTGTGGAATACACCATGGAGAAATAAAATAAATTTCTTTCCTCCATGAATACACTAAGTCAGGGTCGGGAATAAAAAATGGGCGGAGGTCAAAACTGAATTTTTGATTTAACACCGAGGGCCACACCCGAACTTTGATGTTTCCAGTGAGCTTCCAAAAAACCCCAAGAACTGCTTTTACACCACTTTATTCTCAGTTTTAATGTTACTTTTTACATATCATCGGTGTCAGGCCGTAAAAAACAAAGCGTTTTTTAGCCAATGTTTCTTGGCACACATGGTTTTTAATTCATTTACGCGGACCACATGCGCACTAAGCGGTCACTATTATAGATCATCATTATAAAAAGCGACGCTTACGGTACTTTTCGATTTCAATTCATAAGCAAAATAATTAGTAAAAACTTGCTTGTACCTTACCCAAACACTTCCATGCTACGCAAAATCAAACAGTTCGACCAATTTATAAAGATTAATGTCATTTTAATAACGACAAAAAGGGTACGCAACAGTCAATAGAACAGCATCAAATAAGACATTAAAACAATGCATGAAAGTACTTTAGTACCTTAAACATGACAACCATAATGCATTGTAATATATAAATAATTATCAGAAGTTAACCTTATCTACTGTATATCAAAATACAAATTAGATTAAAGTACATATCAAGCAGACTTCCCAAGGCCTGAAGCCTAAACCAGAAGTAGAAGCTGAAGTGCGAACAAAGAGGCAGCTTACAGACAAACATTGCATGGGTCCTGGAATAAAATGCCTGGTGGTCCATGCGGAAAGATTTTATGGTTTAGAATCAAAACTCAAAACTGTGCTTCTAAACCAAATGTTACAAATTGGCAATTAAATAAGTTTGTTTAGATCGGCAAGGTACCATTTTCCGTCCGACGAAAGTTGATTTATCGACGACGGGCCTCCATGATTGTCCGGGGTGGGGTAAGTTACCCTCTGACGTCGACCACCGGCTGGTGCCGCCATTACTTCGGAGAAACTGGCAAAACAAGGTGATATGAGGTAAAGTGAACTAGTTCAGTGTAACTTTTTCGGCTTTTTTCAGTGGCATAGGTTTGGGTGGGGGTGGGAGGCGTCTTTTTCCTTTGGGAGATCATGCTTTTAGCCACGAGTAAATAAAAAGAAACATTTTAATATTACCTTGACATTGTATTATATAAGTACGTAGCATGTACCATATTATTGAAGTGTAATGTATTATTCTTTTCCGTTGTAGACGGGAGAATGGCCAGTTTTTGCAGTGGCTATAGTTTGCTTTTTCGCTGATCAGATTAAATTGCATGATTTAATTTGTAACAACATGGGGCTATTAATTATAAGCATCGCCAACAAAGTGTGGTCTGTGAGTCGGAGAACCCTTATTGTGTTGATTTTAAATATTGGTCAGGGCATGGAGGAGGAGTTTATTCCTCTTTGGTCAGTGTTCAATTATTCGGCATCCTGCTGCTACGAATGACTGCGGCATGCCCGGCCGTGAAACAAATGTGGTCAGCACCTGCCTAAGGTATTTACATTTCAGGCCACATGTTCCTGACTGCCACAGAGCTTGCAAATACTGTATTATGGTTGTATTTATGTTGAATTTTGTGTAATAGCAGGTACCATATATAATCTATTTCACCACAGGCCTCATAGGCCTACATAAAAAAGTATTTTAGAGACTGAAACCTATATAAAAATAACATGATAAAATATCAGACCATTGCAAGACAAGATACTCATGGTCGTATCCATAGGCATATTCATTCATAAGCTCGATCATTAATTAATTAATTAATTAATTGATTGATTCATTCATTCATTCGTTCTTTCATTCATTCATTCATTCATTCATTCAATTTTGTTTTATTAGGCCAGGTCTATATGAGGTTCTTAACATTTTTACGAATATAAATGAATTACGGTAATTAAATTGACTGTGTACATTTTTTCTTTTCAAATTTCAGTTAATTCAGGTCTATTTATTATGTTCAGTATTAGGTTTGAAATATCCCTTTCTATAAATGTCATATGTCATTTTCATTCAACATTTCTGGAAACGATTTATACCTTTATCAATTCAGCCTCTGGCTATGTTTATACTGAATTAAATGATATTGTAAAGTGAATTTCCAAAATTATTCATTCATTCATAGATCATTTATTCATTAATTCCCTTACTTATCTATTATATTTCATTCATTTAAAATTTAATCAACAAATAAATATATCTGAAACATAAAATGACCATACAAACCGAAGGGGAGGTACACCTACACTTAAAATAATAAAATACTGATAAATGCTTAATTTTGGGACAATAAATCACCTCATCCCCCAAGGTAAAGAAGGAACTATACAACAAAAAAAAGAGACTGCATTACTGTATCATTTTGAGGGTCTTTGATGATACAAGGATCGAGAGGGCGTTTGGTTTTTCCAGAGAGGAGTTTGCTTGAAGAGTTGGTCCATGAAACCATCCTATGGTTACCGGCTTGGATCCACACAAGGAAAACTGCCATTGTAAGCCAAGGTTCTGCAAAAACCTTCTAAATAGTATTTCATGGAAAACAGCTTTATATTATCGTTAACAATTTTGTAATCTTGTTTTTACAATTTTTGACAATGTATTACACGATAATGGATGCCTATATAAAGGAACTTGACAGAGAACCAACCAGGCGCTTAATGGACCTCTCCAAACCAGAGATTAAGTTAACACCTTACGTTTACTTGATATTTGGATCATCAAAAAACAAAAAAAAAAAACAAAAAAAAACAAAACCTTATACTAACTTGTTATTGGATCCAATGAATTTATTTAATACCGGTAATGTTTAACCGTTATAAAAACCTGACCATAATGCTATGAAATTTAACGTCTTTTTCTAGCATTTCATGCTAGAATTTTTCAGAGCCCCACAAAGTATGATAAGAAGCGGTTTGGGCGCAGCTTGAATTGTTTGGTTTTCAATCCCTCGCTGTGCATTTCGCTTGTGTCCAAGCAAGGCACTTATATCTTCAATATATGAAGATATAAGGAGTATAAATGGGTACCTGGTAGGGTTGCCTGCTAATATGGCAGCAACACTTATGTAGACCCAATGACCACGGAAAAAACAGCGCTTCGTAACTGAAAGAAAAGCGCTATGCAAGCAATATAGTAGCAAGTAATAAAGCATGCAAGGATCCTATAGGGTGCATATGGTCCCCTGGCTGTAGCTAACCTCCAGCATACTAGCTAACCTCCAGCATACTAGTTGACATTGCCGGGAACATCTATTGTGTTGTGCAGCTTCTTTGTGTTTTTTCAGCCTTTGGGAGGGGTGAATTATCACCAAATAAGCCTTTGATAGATGATGTAGCATTACTATTTAGTACAATTCGGGTTGGATAGACATACTGTGTATCGTCCAATGTATAATAGGCACATCACTCACCAAAAGTACCGTAATTTTGGGGTACGCCATATACATATGGTGGGAAAAGGAACATTACCAACACTGCTTCCTGTAGGTCTTTTTAATAAGTAATCGTTTCAGACTGACTCACATGCAGCCACATGGTTGATCAATTTGTAAAATTACAAGCTTTCCGTTGGTCACCCAGGAGTATAATGCCTGCTAAAATGTTTAAAATATTTGAAAACAAAATGTTTTCATAGTAATTAAAAAGCATAGGCCTGAAAAACAACAGTCAAGAAGAAAAATCCAAAGACAATGGGTCCCTTACAAGAACCCAATGTCTTAAAAAACCTCAACATCCTTCGGGAAGAGTAGGGATTTATTACCCCGGTGGTGGTGGTCTAGCCCCAGCCATGGTCTTGACAAAGCGCCCTCGGACCGCTGACTCGATGACTGTTACAGATTATACCATGCTAGTGCTTTTTCGGGCCATTCTGGGGGCCGTGTGGCCCCGTGGGGTATGGAGCTAAACTCTCGTCCGTTCTTGCGTTTTCGACGCTTAAAGAGGATGTCTGACGATAGGTGTTTTTCATGTTCGGCCCATTTGAGTGGCCCTTAGTCCTGCCGAAGCCTATTTATTAAGCCGGGCACGCGCTGCGCCCGACGCTCGTCGGTCGACACGATTCTATGGGAGAATGCAACGCCACACGACGCGCGCGCAACGGATCCGTTCAGACTGCCGCTGACAACAATCAGCGGACGGCGTCGCGTCGTCTTGTGCTACAGCTAGGGGACCATATACACCCTATAGGATCCTTGCATGCTTTATTACTTGTTACTATTGCTTGCATAGCGCTTTTCTTTCAGTTATAAAATCGGACCCTTTATTATCTGTCTCATCAAAGTGAAGATGACTGTGGCAACCTAGATGAACGAAAATTGAACTTCCACACTTTTTTCCACACTTCCACACGGTTTTAAAGAGTATAGATTTGACAGTAGTTAGGTCTTGATAGGTCTAATGAATATTCAATAACCGTCTTCTCACGTATTAAATAAAAACCTAGCTCTTTTTCAGTGACCTTTTTCACGGTACGTGGCAGATATTCCAGTGATTGGGGGCGCTTTACACTTAATCATCAATTCGGCGTGTCAAAAACTGCTGCTATTTCACAGGTGACAGAGCTGGGAAGTGTAATTTTAGACTTGGAATTTCTGTTGACGTGGGTATTTATTGCATACATAATTTATACACTGGTTAATGAAGTAGATCACCGAAGTGTGTATACATTGTTTCTGACTTTTTAGGTAAATTAATAGTATATTTTTCGGTGATAAATAGCAAGTCAGGAGGCTTGGAATTCACGGCTAGGCCCTACTAGTACTATAGAGACTGAGTTAGCCTAGTTTAGTAGGCCTAGCTACTACTAGCGCGGGTAGGTATAGGCCTAGTTCTAGCCTAGGTGTCCTGTCCTACTGCCTAGACCAGTACCTAGTATTAGATTTGGACCATATCATAATACTTTACTCAGCACTATAATTATATATAGGGCTAGTATTAATAATAGGTAGACCAACAACTCTACATATGCTACACTCCTTTTATTTTAGCCAGTCAAGTCACTAGGACCAAGACCTAGACTAGGGGCCTAGCCTTCTTAAGTAGCAAAATTTAATTGGAGTCTAGGCCTACGCTGTACTGTCAGGAATAGGCCCTCGCCAAATATAATAGGTAGGCATATTATTACTAATCAGTACATTAAGTAATTCAGTGGTAATGTCGTTTGGCTAAGCATATCTCGTAAAATGAAAAATCTCTTAATTGATACTGCTTCCTCGAGGAAGGTAAAGATTATCAAATATCACAAGAGACTTGGGCCCTGGAAAATTTACTTTACCGAGACAGTACATTATAATACGCTTGCACAAGCAGTGATCCTTGTTAAAAATAGTTACGTTTGCACTTGCAGAAGTGTACGTGAGAAATGGGTTTTAGTGATATTAACTAAATTAATTGTATTTTCAGGTCATTTAAAAAAATGGCTACCTATCAAGAATTTATACAGCAGAATGAAGATAGAGATGGTGTTAGACTTAGCTGGAATGTCTGGCCATCAAGTCGACTCGAAGCCACAAGGATGGTAGTACCACTATCAGCACTTTACACACCGTTGAAAGAAAGGCCTGACCTTCCCCCTATTCAGTATGACCCGGTTCTATGTAGTCGCTCAACCTGTAGAGCCATCCTCAATCCATTTTGGTAATAACATTTTGTTTTCACATCAGGCATTTATATATAAAACTGTTATTGGCTTTTCCAGTTAAATATTTGTAATTAATATATGAAGTATTGCATGTTTTTGTCCAGTATTTTTCTTGTAAATTGAATTTTTATTTCATGCTGAATGTTATGGATATTGTTGTTTTTTGTAGAGGGCCCCTTTGAGGCAGCATTGCTGTTAGGGTCACCCTTGTTAAATAAGTTGAATAAATAAAAATTAAAGTAAAAATGATTTAAATCTTTTTAATGTTGTAACTGTGAATTAAAAGTATGTTATCAATAATTAATTTAATCATGAAATTTCAATTTAGGCTTTTTAAGTATTTGGAGACATATTTAGAACACAGTATAATAACATGTCATTTTGGACCAAACGTCATTTCTATTGAGTTTATTTTCACAAAACACTTCAAAATAAATTAAAATCATAACATTTTTGTCTTTTAAAATTCAATACTATAGTAGTAACTTTTGTCTTGATTATAAAAAAGTAGACAGTAGATGATTGGTTTAATTTCCATCATTTTAACCATCTTAAAAAACACAACATTTCTGATATGGCTTGTTCTGTATTTATGAATTATATATGTTAACAATTTTATGTATGTTGATGTAGCTTTTCACATGGAATATATTCTTACATAAAAGATGAAGTACAATGAAGGGAATCTATTTTCAAAATTAAAAATATTTTATTCTATAACCTTATTTGATAAACCATGGAATTGTTTAAGAAACATTGCAACTTATTATTTAAATTTGTTATTAACTGATAAATGTAACATAGCCACACATTTAGTATAACCATTTTCTTGAATCATTTATTTGCAGTCAAGTTGATTACAGAGCCAAATTTTGGACTTGTAATTTTTGTTTTCAGAGAAATCAGGTGAGATTATTTACTGATTATTGTTATTTCAAGTAAAAACCAAACACAATTGGTCCCAAATTTCAGCAGGTGCTGGACAAACATCCAAACCCCTGTTGTATTTTATTTATATGAACACAGTATGTTCTGGACCCAGTAAATAAAAAACACCTTCGTTGTCATAGTGGTCAAATGTTATAGGAGTGTTGTTTTGCCCTACCTGACATGTTATGGTACTGAATGCTCAGTACGTTCCCAAGTACTTGCAAAAATTTGAAAGTGCTTAGGTAAGAATCAAACCCATGACCTCTAGATAAATAGCCTGGTGTCATAACCACTAGACCACTGAGCTTGCGCTTAGTGACCAGTGTTGAATCCAGTCCCCATGTAGTAGTGTGTGCTGCAATGCTTAATTTTATGCATGTTTACATCTGGATAATATCATATGAGTGATTTTTTGCCCTAACTGAAGTAGTAGTAGTAGTAGTAGTAGTAGTATTCTGTAGGTTTGATTAATACATTTTGTTTTTTTATGAACTTAATTTGATGCTGGAATAAAAAAAATATACAAATTCTTCTTCACCTGATTTTAGTTTCCGCAACAATACACAGGCATCACAGAGCAGCACCAGCCAGCTGAGTTGATTCCACAGTTCTCAACTATTGAGTACACTTTAACAGTAAGTAATAACATACTATAAAACCGGGTACTCACTGCACTCTACGGACATTTTAATGACGATCCGTTCAGACAACTAGCGACAATCAGTAGACGGCGTCGCGCCGTCTAGCGCTCACAGGGAGCGGAGTTGGATTCGTCGTGCAATCGTCATAAGTCGCAGTGAGAGCCCTGCTTTAGGAGAGAATACATTGTAGATGCTCGTAGACCATAGCCGTCAGAATCATTTTGCAAGTGGTCCAGCCATTATAGCAAGTTGGCGCTAAAAAATATGGTTAAATTGACCGCTAAGGCTACCCCGGATATAGGATTTAAAATTTAATGGGGTGAGAGACCATATCCACCCCAGCCCCCACCATGGTTGGGGCTGAGTCGCGGAAATTTTGGAAATATGACACCTGTAATTACTTCAGTTGTATAAAGACACCTGCATCAAATAGGTGTACAACAGGGTTTAGTAACACGCAAATGTGTCACTTCCTGCTTGTGTCCACATAAAGCTTACCCAGACCAAATGTGCTTATTTTGATCTTAGTTAAAACTTTGAACAATTGCTGAAATTGATGAGTGCCTCTCCCAATTTCAAACAATGATAGCTTGAAATTCTTGAATTGGTAAATACCAAATTTAAAAACATGGTGCCTCCATATGTTATAAGTAATAAGCATGTCTGTCACTGTTTTTGCATTGATAATTTTGCTTGATTTTTTAAAGATTGTAAACATGAAAAATGTTGTGCCTACAAATATTAACACATATTTATTATTAACAAACAATTATGGAAAAAAAGTTATAAATTTTGACATGTATGACCAACTAGTCAGTTTTTAATTACCGCTGATGCAAAATCCTTGTCCATACGAATCATTACAGAGAGCGCAAGTGAATCCTCTCGTCTTCCTCATTGTCTTGGATACATGTATGGACGATGACGACTTACAGGCTCTAAAGGAATCTCTTCAGATGTCATTATCACTACTGCCACCCAATGCGCTCATAGGCCTCATCACTTATGGCCGAATGGTCCAAGTTCATGAACTTGGCTGTGAAGGGTGCTCAAAGAGCTACGTGTTCAGAGGAACAAAAGATCTGACAGCTAAGCAGATACAGGATATGCTGGGAATTGGTAAGATGCAAGCACAAGGGCAGCAGCAGAGGCAAGGGGGTGCCCAGCAGGCACAGCAAACCCCCCTCAACAGGTTTGTATAATGTGGAAATTATTTTGCAATTATGCAATAGGATAGCAAATGTATTCACACATTCCCTATTTATTAATAGGTTTTGGATAGTGGAAGATAATTTTATTGTCGAACTAATATTTGGTGACTCATGACAGCAGTTGTCAATAATTACTAATCATAATGACAGCAACACTTTATAATTTGTGTCTTTTATACTCAAATTTAACACTAATTCTGAAACCTATCCCTCCCCACCCTCATATATACTCTGCCATTAATTGCATGAAGTTAGTAATAACTGTCTGAAAAATCTGAATGATTTCTAGATGTACAAGAGCTGAATAATAAATAAAGACCCTAAAGCATTTTGATCACATCTGGACTGTATGTGTGTTTGTATAATCATTATCATTACCATTTACTACCATTCAGTATGTACGTTTTTCTGATTTGTAATGTTTACTTGCAATATCCAGTTTGTTGATTTGTAGTTGGCTTATAAAAATTTGTTTTTACTTTCTACTTTGATACTGTAGGCCTGAAAACTGGGCTCATTCACCACACAGGTTCGAATATCTGATTGAGTGCTACTGTATTTTTGTATTGTCTTGTGGTTCTGTCCTGCTAAACTTGCACATACTGTGCTGTAAACTGCTTAATATTTATTGTTAAATATCCTTTCAGCTTTTCTGTTACAACACAATATGATACTCTGAGTATGTTACTTAAATTTTGAGCACTAAGGACTTGGCAAAAAACAGCAAACATGGTCCTGGCCTATGTCACTCCAGTACAAGTTTTTGGCATAGTTTTTAACAAACATAATATAAAATATATTAATTATATACAATGTTAAAAGCAATGGTTTTTTTTTTTTCAAACATTTTCTTAGTTATTCCAGACCTAATATATTACGACACAACATAAACAATAGTTACAAAGGGCATATTTGAGGCTTGGCATCCCAAAACCAGCATACTGAGTAATTAGCCTATGAGTATGGCAGTATTGTATACTTGAGTACAGAGAATCTGTAAATAGTATTTACTCATAACTTTGGCAGTAGTAATTCGATCCCAGTAAATGACACATCATTTTAAAGCATATAAAGTGCCTTCCTCCAAAATCAACTGCTTAGAAATAACTTTTTATCGGTAATTTTGTAAAATCAACCCTTAACATTGCACTTGATTATTTTGGCCGAATTCTTAGATTATATCAGGGAACATCACAATTTCCTTTTTGTTTTTGTGATGTTATTGCAGCTTCATTGCAAATTTTTAAATGCACACAAAAGATGAGGGGTTTACAGTACAGAAATTCATACCATTGTCATTGTCACTGTCAGAGCATTGGATAACCTATGTCAGTATTTTGTGTCGCTATGTCAGTGATTTGTGTTGAGTAAATTGTGTATTTGCTGAGTGTATCCTTCATAACTTTGTGATTTATGTCACTTGTTTTTGATCACTTAAATGACATTGTGAGACTTACTTTACACTTCTAGGTTCAAAAAAATTTTGTTTTGCAGGAGCACTTTTTCTCTAATATAAACAGTGTAATTGTGTTTCTTTTCATATTATTTAACTAATTAAATTTTTAGTGAACCAAACTAATTACAAAAGATTATGGAACAGCTTTAATGCTTTTTTATGCTGGAGTCTGACTGGGTCTTGGTGGGCATTGGAAAATTTAAAACCCCTTGCTTTTCCCTAGGAGTATTTCGTGGGGAATCTGAAATCATTTATTTGCATAGAAACCGCCATTCTGGTATTGGTCTGGTTATAGTAATACTGGTCTTCCTCTAAATAAAGACCCCTCCAATTAAAGAACACTTTTCTGTGGTCCCATATTAACAATGTCTTCTATCTATTCTAATTAGAGACCAAAGCTGCTAAAGACAATGTAAGCCCCAGTTCTAAAAGTGGTTTTTAATTGGAGGGAGATATGTAGTTATAATTTTGCATTTAATGCAAGTGTCCTTCAAATGTTTAAAGTTGTTTGGCGCCCCCTCTATCTAACTGCATCAGAATCATGCAGTGATATGTGTTGTTGGAGGTTTGCTATTTACATGTATAATAATATTTAAAGCTTGAAATTTCTATATTGAACTTTTATCATTAATGAGTCAATAGTTTTATATTTGGTTATTGGCTGCTAACACCTAATTATTGATTTGTGGCTATTTGTGTTGTGCAAACGCTACAAAAACAATTGCTAACAAAACACTTGAAAACAAATTGATATATTGTACACCAAGATGTATATATTTTCTTGGTATATAAAGCTGCATTCACATCCTAATCCGAATCAAAATTTGGGCTGCGTGTATCCGTAGCGCTGAATGCCAGCATCCCTATTCTTACACACTGATTAAATTTTCTGATCTCTTCGGTAGGCTTTCCAATCCTAAAAAAAATTGGATTCGGTAGACCTTTAACCATGGCTTGCGCTAATGATAGGCTATGGAGAAGTTCAATCTATGTTTCTACCTCATGTGTAAGTGGTCTACGACCCATGGCCTTTAACCTGGTATTGGGATGTTATTTAATACAGTTATAGATAATAACTAATAATAATTGAGATTACATGATGACATTAAAAGATGTTTACATGTTGGAAGAATACCGTCACACCATTCCATTACCATATTAAAAAAAAAATGTCAACATATGTTTTCTAAAACAATTGATTTGTTATATTATGTGCTCCCATTGTCTTATTGGTGTTTGCTTTTGTGTAACTTTAAACTGTTGTTTTGCATAATAAGCGATTATTTACTGGCTATTTTCCAAGTTCTCTTGTGAAATTGTTTTTTCTTGTGACTTATATTGTACATGTTAACAAGAACTTCCTTATATTTTCTACACATTTTTGGAAATAGAAAATTATAGTTACGAATATCCTTCAACAAAATATCAGTCTACAGTGGAATATGTATTGTTCCCAAAAAAATGACAAAAATTAAAAATAAACTTTGAAATGAACTTTCTCATTTTGAATTAACAAAAAATTATCAACTTGATTATTATTATTGTTATTAGGTGACAATGTTGTGTTGTTTCTGTGTTGTCCATCATACCAATATTTCTAATTCATACCTTTTTTCTGCATCTAGATTTTTGCAACCAGTTCACAAGTGTGACATGAATCTAACTGATCTCCTTGGAGAACTTCAACGAGATCCATGGCCTGTTGGTGCTGGAAAGCGTCCTCTGCGTTCAACAGGAGTTGCTCTATCGATTGCTGTTGGGCTGTTGGAGGTATGTAATTGTAGTAATTTATTTTCATGATTATTTGTTTGCATTTCAGTGGTCTGTTTTTCTCCATTAGAAAGGCACTTCATGTATGTCTCCACAAAAAGAGGTGTGTACTGATTACATTTACCTAGAAATATGTTTAGTATGTCTTTCAACCAATAACTAGCATAATAATGTGACATACATTTATTAGTGCATAATGGAATTTTTTATCAGAAAATAAATCACAAGTGTAAAAAACATTTAATAAATCTCTGGCGCCCTCTATCTGCTGACTATGGAATCATGTATTGTACTGTTACTTAAAATGCCAAATTGTTTACCCTTTGCTTAGAAAGTACATATGCATGCATAGACATGGTTGAAGGGCAGGTAAATGGTTGAGTATGTTTCTATATCTGCGAGTCCAAAAATAACACAATGGTATTCACTTAATCTTCCACATTCTTGTATATTCCCATACAGACATCTATCTCTGTACAAATGCCATAATTTTATGAAGATGAAGCATGTGCCTATGATCATGGATGGTGTAAGTAATACCTCCATGCTCAGGGTTATAGCTGGAGAAAACTAAGAGTGGGTCATAGATATTTTTTAAAGGTGATAACATTAATAAACTCTAAATAATAAGAGTGGATATAAAGGATGGAAAATTGGTTTAATAAGGGTGGGTGTAGGGCCATGAAATTAGATTTAGACTGGGTGGAAAACTTTAAGGCTGGGTGGGTCCGCCCACCACAACTATATCCCAGCGTGCTGTGATTTATCACTGTATCACAAGATGGCCAATAGTACACCAGAAATACGGATTTGAAGCACCAAAGTTGGACATAATTGCAACAAAACGTTTTTTTATGAATATATATAGTTAAATTTTATATCTACGACATACAAAAAGTTTACCAAAATATACCCACGGGAAAAGTGATTTTTATAGCAAAGAAAACTGAACTATTTCACTGGGCTTATACGCCCTGCCTATGATGTGTGTGCTGTGCCTTGGTTACGAAGCGCTTTAATTTGATTTGCCTCTGACGCTTTTGATCGGTTAACATACCTTGAATAGTCTGCGCGTACTCATTTACGCAACACACGTACGTAAGTACGCAAGTTCGTACGTACTTCACGTCCAAGAATGTAAACACGGAAATTGGTAGATATTTACTTACTTTACTTTCACTTTATTGATTAAATAAAAAACACTCAGAGGTATTACAAATGGTGGCCCAATGGGCCGAATTGCTTGTAATATTACAAAAGTTATGGGCAAGAAAGCAGCAAAAACATTAAAATATTAAAAAAAGAAGATACAAGAAATACATTATTAAAAAATATATATATATATATATATATAGTAACCTCTGTAATATTTAATTTCAGGGTAGATGGATCTACAACAATAATTCAATTTTAATTTTAAATACAATGATAGGTACGATTAATTGACAAATAGTGAGGCCTGCCCAGTGTGTGCCGACCCAGCTGAGACTCAGGAGTTGGAAAAAAAGTATGTGATCTTATATCAATAGGCCCTATATAGGAATAGGCCTATTATTATATTTTCTTACCTAAAAACACCAATTAAAATCTTATAGCTAATACAATAAACCAAAGTTATTTGCAAATAGTGTAAAATAATTGTTGATATTTTAAAAAGTATAATAATGACTGATAATTGATTTATTTGAAATAGGCCTACTATTCTACTCTCTTCATATAAAAAAAAATGTTAGAAATCACGTAAATTCAGGATTTGGTGCCTAATTACTGTATAATGCCTGTATAATGCCTTGTCTTCTGGTGAATAGCATGGACGGGGGTGACAGGCGACACGTACCCCAACTATTTTAAGGGGGTGGTCCCCATCACGTTCCTAAGGAAGTCAAGAATATACCTGGAAATTGTAGAGTACGTGCCTCTATTATACAAGTATGATAAAAAGTGTGTAAAGATAAATTGGTTTTCGGCTCATGAAGTAGGTAAAGTAGATAAATCGAAGACAATTATGTTGTTATATTTCAATCGCAGCGATTCATATTAGATACAAGATAGCTTTATTGTCAAATTAAAATATGAAATTAGTTTTTCTCATGGCAACAAAAGTACATAAACAACAAAGAAACATACGATCAATGATGATTAATTTTACATCACATGTACAGTATTAATTAGATCTCTATGTTTGCCGAAAATCATTAATAAGAGATCATGCTCTAGTTTTTGTGATACTGTACAATTAAAAAAAAAACAAAAAAACGGTACTCGACAATAAATAAAGTAGTAGTTCTACATCAGTAGGTCGATGCATTTCTGGTTCCATTCTACACTTAGATACTGATGAGATTACATTGAAAATAGCCCCATGCCTACGTTACTAAGATTTTCTATATATGTTCATGCGTCCGTTGGCCGCCGAGAAAATGTTGCGATGCGGGGAAAGTGACACACTTCAAGGTGTGCGCGACTACTAGACTGAACCGGGAAGCAAGAAAGCAATGCCTAAGCTAGGGCCTAAAAAATGAGATGTTATTAACATACCTTGAACAGTCTGAAACACGCAACACACGTACGTACGTACGCAAGTATGCAAGTTCGTACGTACGTCACGTCCCAGAATGTAAACATGGAAATTGTTAGATATTTACTTACTTTACTTTCACTTTATTGATAAAAAAAAACCACTCAGAGGTATTACAAATGGTGGCCCAATGGGCCAAATTGCTTGTAATATTACAAAAGTTATGGGCAAGAAAGCAGCAAAAACATTAAAATATTAAAAAAAGAAGATACAAGAAATACATTATTAAAAAATATATATATATATATATATATAGAGTTCAATCTATGTTTCTACCTCATGTGTAAGTGGTCTACGACCCATGGCCTTTAACCTGGTATTGGGATGTTATTTAATACAGTTATAGATAATAACTAATAATAATTGAGATTACATGATGACATTAAAAGATGTTTACATGTTGGAAGAATACCGTCACACCATTCCATTACCATATTAAAAAAAAAATGTCAACATATGTTTTCTAAAACAATTGATTTGTTATATTATGTGCTCCCATTGTCTTATTGGTGTTTGCTTTTGTGTAACTTTAAACTGTTGTTTTGCATAATAAGCGATTATTTACTGGCTATTTTCCAAGTTCTCTTGTGAAATTGTTTTTTCTTGTGACTTATATTGTACATGTTAACAAGAACTTCCTTATATTTTCTACACATTTTTGGAAATAGAAAATTATAGTTACGAATATCCTTCAACAAAATATCAGTCTACAGTGGAATATGTATTGTTCCCAAAAAAATGACAAAAATTAAAAATAAACTTTGAAATGAACTTTCTCATTTTGAATTAACAAAAAATTATCAACTTGATTATTATTATTGTTATTAGGTGACAATGTTGTGTTGTTTCTGTGTTGTCCATCATACCAATATTTCTAATTCATACCCTTTTTCTGCATCTAGATTTTTGCAACCAGTTCACAAGTGTGACATGAATCTAACTGATCTCCTTGGAGAACTTCAACGAGATCCATGGCCTGTTGGTGCTGGAAAGCGTCCTCTGCGTTCAACAGGAGTTGCTCTATCGATTGCTGTTGGGCTGTTGGAGGTATGTAATTGTAGTAATTTATTTTCATGATTATTTGTTTGTATTTCAGTGGTCTGTTTTTCTCCTTTAGAAAGGCACTTCATGTATGTCTCCACAAAGAGGTTTGTACTGATTACATTTACCTATAAATATGTTATGTAAGTATGTCTTTCAACCAATAACCAGCATAATAATGTGACATACATTTATTAGTGCATAATGGAATTTTTTATCAGAAAATAAATCACAAGTGTAAAAAACATTTAATAAATCTCTGGCGCCCTCTATCTGCTGACTATGGAATCATGTACTGTACTGTTACTTAAAATGCCAAATTGTTTACCCTTTGCTTAGAAAGTACATATGCATGCATAGACATGGTTGAAGGGCAGGTAAATGGTTGAGTATGTTTCCATATCTGCGAGTCCAAAAATAACACAATGGTATTCACTTAGTCTTCCACATTCTTGTATATTCCCATACAGACATCTATCTCTGTACAAATGCCATTATCTTATAAAGATGAAACATGCGCCTATGATCATGGATGGTGTAAGTAATACCTCCATGCTCAGGGTTATAGCTGGAGAAAACTAAGGGTGGGTGATAGATATTTTAAAGGTGTGTAGTTGATAACATTAATAAACTCTAAATAATAAGAGTGCATTTTAAGGATGGAAAAGTGGGTTAATAAGGGTGGGTGTAGGGCCATGAAATTTTAGACTGGGCGGAAAACTTCAAGGCTGGGTGGGTCCGCCCACCACAACTACATCCCAGCGTGCTGTGATTTATCACTGTATCACAAGATGGCCAAGTGTTGTAGCCTGCGAAAATATATTTAAAACCCTATGTGTGTAGCCCGCCTGCTGTTACTGTATCTTTCACTAGCAAACCCCTTTTTGATACAGCTCAATGCTGAATGTACGTAGAAAGTAATATTAAAAATTAGCATAAGTGATATGAAAGCAGCGCATGAAATATTTTACAAGAACATTGGAAATGTCAGATTTTTAGTATAAAAAGTTCCTCCAGTCTATTATTTTGCCCACCCCTACCTTACATACTGTACTTACCATGAGGAACGTGGATTCTCCATAATTATGATGAATAAGTGTATTAAACATTGTTTGTGTCACATACCCAGCAAGAGCATTTCAACGCATGGCCATGTTATATCTTGATCGATTTCTTTATTCTATGCCTTATTAAATGCAATAGATTAGCCTAGTTTATTAATTGTCCAGGGTCTCCAACAGTGCACCCACCTATATTTGTAATGTTAGTTTATTTTCATCAGTTACAGTATATATTCATAACAACATGCAATGCATTACAGTACCTTCATCATTTTCTGATATTTGATTATACTTGAGCTTTTTGGAATTAGTTTTCATTTTTATCTCTTCTCAATGGTACAAAGCAAAGAAGGTGAGGGAGGCAAACAACAGTGGCAGACTGATTCCAGAAAGTGAACTAAATCATTATCAAAGTTGGTGTTCCAAAATACTGTGTCCATAAATACAATTCACAAAAAAGACCATAAAATGTTAACATTAATATACATTTTCTATAAAATAATAATAAAACAACATTTATTTGATAAAATATGGAATTTTTCTCAATGGTGTAAAATAATATGTGGAAGCCTCACCTTATCAACCAGTGTTGGCACAAGTGGGGAGGAGGAGATACAGTATTAAAAAGTCAGAGGAAATCTTACTAAAGATCCAGCTAAATTTTCTAATTCCAAATTTGGAATAAAAAAATCAGACCTGTTGAATATTCATGTTCCATTTTTAGTCTTCTTTCGTAATGTCAATACCTTGCACCAAAAATATTCACCCCCTCACTTTCCTCTCTAACCATTTATTAATTTTGAAATTTGAATTCCATATAAGAAAAAAAATGTTTAGTGTTGTCTTACTAAAATAGCGCAATCTCTAGAACATTCCTTTAGTCCCCCATCTTACATAATTTCTGGATTACTATATTCAATTTTTTTTTATTCCCTGGCTGCACATCTCAATTTCTGGCATTTTTTATATTTACTCTTAAGAATGCGAACAAACATGTTGTGCTTGAGACTTTAAAAATATGAATGTAAATATGTTGAATATAAATAAATCTTTCTCCAAACAAATTGATCTTCTAGATTCCAAGCAATTGGTGATATAAGCCTTTCTGAATTAACATAGTTACAACATCTCCATTTACATAATATTTTAATAAACATACGGTACTATTGTAGACTAGGTCATTCATCAACACAGAAAAAAAAATCATTCATTCAAAAAATCAATCATTCAATCATTCGTTCATTCTTTTTTTTTATTCAAATTCATAAAATATAAACAATTAAAATTTTATGAGACATAAAATTACAGCAAAAATGAGTAAAAGAAAAAAAAGATAATCTTATCTTATAATTCTAAAGTGTGGATATAATATAAGCATTTCCATTTTTGGTACATATTTATGGTGTGACACAATGCCGCATGGCCCATTTCCATCAATTTGAATTTCATGTACTCAATACCTTCAATTTAACAATATCAGTATGTAACAGAAACAAGTAATTTTATAATTAATATCAAATCAAATATATTTCACTTGTAACATGGATTACATACACAACTCAATCAATTTTAAAATGGAACCAACAAAACAAAGCAAATAATTGTTGCTGAGCGGGCATAAGACAATATATTCCCCTATGCAAATTAATAAAATGTATAGAAGATAAGCATTAATACTACACGAAACAATTCAACTATAAATAGAATTTTTCCAGGAACAAAATACTTCAACAAAATAAATAGTCAATTTGAACCTTCCACTCCCTGAAAAGTCGCTCCAGTATGTTTTTAATTTGCAGTGTCTACTGCAAATGTAAAAAAGTCATCGCTTGCATACACAGGTATAGAAACAAATGAAATGAAATGAGTACAATGTATTAATGTTTAATTTATATTGAAAGTTTCCAAATAATGGTAATAAATACTCATATTATGAACAACTTTGACATTAGAAACACTAGATAATGTCTAAATAAAAGAATAAAATGAAAGCTGGATTTATTGTAATGAATATTTCAAATACTCCGGTAGTCTTTGTCGACAGGTAGACATAAAATAAATATTCTGAGATTATTGAATCATAGTATAGGCCTACACAACAACTGTTAGTTCAAAAGCAAAGCCAGCATACAGTACTATTAAAGCTGAATATTTCATTTTAATTTCTAAAAAAGAAAGTATTTTTAGAATAGTGATACATTAATAATGATATATTACCCTAAAGTTTCTAAACTTTTCACTATTCATTGCAACTTCCTGAATATTGGCAAATGACCGATAAATCGTCGCTGGTTGTAACGGCGCACCGCCTAAGGTTCTGGTGGTTGAACACATCTTCTCGGATAAGGGCTAGGCCTATAAACCCTAGGCCATGTAGAGCTCACAAATGTAAAAATCAATCACAAATTTAAAAATAACAAAGAATGTAAAAACATTGTACTCGCAAAACACATTCAGTTTTTCTATAATTCCTAGCTTTTGTTTTTTTTTTTGTTAAAATATGGCAACATAAAAAAACAATTTACACAATGCTAGTTGTGATAAAAGGCATTTTTGCACTTGTGGGCTAAGTTTGTTACATTTGTGGTTATTTTTACATTTGTGGTAGATTTTTACATTTACCGAATCAGATGTACATTTGGTTGACTAGTAAAATTTAGATAAGGTAATAACTTGCATATTTAACAAAAAAAATCAGTTTTAGTTTTGAGTTATTATTTATGTACAAAGAGATTATGTTTCCTGCGGTTAGGTTGGGTGCATTACACTACAGTATGCATTGAAGTATATAATATATATATTGAGCCATGTAAACATTATGAAACTGCTTGCAGTGCCACACTTCTGTAGTTATCTTGGTAACATTTTAAATAAAATTTACTGTACATATTTTTTTAGCGTGGTGCTAATACTTAAGTGTGCTGCAGTCTTTGTTATTTTTGCCTAAGAAAGAATGGCAGTCATGCTTAAGTGTAGCTGGCGAGACCACTGACCACACTATGAGAAACATCCAAAAACCTAGTATCCCATCTTAAAGTCAGCTCCTGAGGAAAAATTAAATAAGTTACTGACTTTTTCTAAGACATAGAAACCATAATTGTTGAAAAACTTGTAAACTGTTAATGAGATACAGATTTTTGAATATTTAAACTCTCGTTAAAAAGGGGTGTAACTACCCATTTTTCCACTTTTTCCCCAGTTTTTAAATATTCAAAAATCTGTAGTTCATTAACCATTCCTGAGCTTTTCGTCAAACATCTTTTTGTGTCTTAAAAAAAATCAGTTATACAACATATCAATTTTTTTCCCCCTCCGGAACCTGACTTTAATCATTCTTGACCTCAGTAGTCTCTTATACACATCTAGATGTGTATAAGAGACAGAGATTATTGTTTGCATAATATAAACACACAAGATATTGAAACTTTTTTCTTTTTTATCCTTAATCGATTTCTCAAAACCTGATTAACAATATTTCAGATAAAATTATAGATAATTTAATTGATTTGGTTGTTTGAATAGCCAAAATTTGAGTTTCCCAAGCAAGGCACATCATGTTGGTACAAAAATTGCATTGGTCAGGCATCATTCATCTCATGAATTTAGTTTGGTAAAACAGTATAAGAACATGGCTAATGAGGAGTAATTATAGCTTATAAAAAATCCCTAAAAAAGCAAACCTAGTTTTGTAAACATGGAATTTGAATCTTATTTTTTTAGTTACATACTTCATTATAACAGCCTAATCTCAGATTGTTTGCATACACTATCATGATTCATTTACCCCTTTCACTTTCCTCTCCAACCATTTAGTATTTTAAAAATTTTGAATTCCAAATAGAAAATGGATATTTTGTGTTGTCTCAACTATAAGCACAATGTCTAGAACTTATCATTATTCCCTAATGTTGCATAATTTCCGGATTACTGTACTCAAATTTCTCCTTAGAGAATGCAGCTAATTTAGCACTACCAAATCTTGTCCTAGGGCAAACACTGCGTTGTATATGATCATCGGCTGACAAATTAATCTCCGCTCTCTGCGAGCGCTTGGTGACGCAATGCTGTCTGCTGATTGATAGTTGCAGACTAAGAGAATTGTAATGTCAATAGAAAAACAATAATTTTATTTTCTTTAAGAATATCTTTTGATTTAATTGCCTTCTTTTCTCCTGATGGTAAATTCTGATTGTACAAAGTTTCTTTTTTCTATGTTAAGGAAAGATGTTGATAACTTCGTATTTCCCATGCTCAATGCTCGATCTATCTTGCCTGTACACAAATCAGACATTTCCCTTCTCTCCCATACTTCCATTACAGTTTTCTTTAATTGTTCTTCCACACTGTTTTAATTTTTTTTTGTTTAGCTTGACAATTTTTTTCTGAAATACTTCTTTTTTATAATAATTTCCATTTTTTTTTTAATTTGAAGGGCAATGAGACAACTAATTTCCATTATTTAGTGACATCTCAAAAGAGAATTGATTTTAGCTAGCTATATTGCTCATCATGAAAAATGTTATTTTGATTATATAGAAAAGGAGCAGTATATACATTTTTTGTTCCTTTTTTTTATGAAGGAAATGCATATATGAATAATTTTTAATAAACATCAGCACTTTTTATAAACATTTTTTTTTATTAGGAAAAACACAGAAGCTTTTATGTATGTATGTATGTGTGTGTGTGTGTGTGTATGTATGTATATGTATATTTGTGTATGTATGTATATATAGTTGTGACAACTTTACCACTATTGCAGATTATTATACCACTTTTCCTTAGAAAGGAATTTTTTTTCTTCAATTTTTACACAAAAACCTTGCTAAAAAAATAGTCAATATGACTTTTCCATGGGCAAATAATTGTGGTTAAGTCTCAGAACTTTGTAATTTAGATGAAAATACAGTTGCCTATGTGCTTGAAAACACTGCTGTGAAAAAGCATTTTTACTGTCTAAGAGTGTCATTTCGGGGGGGGGGGGCCTGGAGCTGGACAAACTGTCAGGACCTTGAATACTTTGTTAGGGGTTCTCTTGTGCTGCCACTCAGAAAACACATAAATTGGTTAACCAATCAGATTCTGATTTGAAATTATGAGCCAGGCCTATCTAGGAGTATTATATGTTGTTCCAAAGATACCATCACATGACCAATGCTAGTTTTCAGTTTTCTTTGTTGTTGCCACATGGAAGTTGAGTTCCAAGCAACTTTCAATTCCATATTATTCAGAATTTGCTGTGCCAATTCACAAAAGCATGTCTATAATATCTCAATCAAAGTTTGATCATAACTCTAAATCAAATAACCATTTGTTGACATTTTTTGCTGTTTATATGCTTTTTTTTAGTGTACTTTTCCAAACTCTGGTGCACGAGTGATGCTTTTTATGGGTGGCCCAGCAACACAAGGCCCTGGTATGGTTGTAGGAGAGGAATTGAAGGCGCCAATCCGATCCCATCATGATATTGAGAAAGATGCTGCAAAGTACATGAGGAAAGCTTGTAAGGTAAGTTCATCATCATCATCAATTTATAGTCTATTATTGTTCCATGCAAGCATGGGTTAGACTAGTTAGTAATAATAATAGTTTGAATTATATAGCACTGTACACCAGTCTCAAAGGGCTCAAGGCATGGACTAGCTTGTTGTACAGTAAATTCCATCTCCTCTAAGGGTTCCCTTTATGCCCTGTCTCTTATACACATCTAGATGTGTATAAGAGACAGGAGCTGGACAAACTGTCAGGACCTTGAATACTTTGTTAGGGGTTCTCTTGTGCTGCCACTGAAAATACACATAAATTGGTTAACCAATCAGATTCTGATTTGAAATTATGAGCCAGGCCTATCTAGGAGTATTATATGTTGTTCCAAAGATACCATCACATGACCAATGCTAGTTTTCAGTTTTCTTTGTTGTTGCCACATGGAAGTTGAGTTCCAAGCAACTTTCAATTCCATATTATTCAGAATTTGCTGTGCCAATTCACAAAAGCATGTCTATAATATCTCAATCACAGTTTGATCATAACTCTAAATCAAATAACCATTTATTGACATTTTTTGCTGTTTATATGCTTTTTTTTAGTGTACTTTTCCAAACTCTGGTGCACGAGTGATGCTTTTTATGGGTGGCCCAGCAACACAAGGCCCTGGTATGGTTGTAGGAGAGGAATTGAAGGCGCCAATCCGATCCCATCATGATATTGAGAAAGATGCTGCAAAGTACATGAGGAAAGCTTGTAAGGTAAGTTCATCATCATCATCAGTTTATAGTCTATTATTATTCCATGCAAGCATGGGTTAGACAAGTTAGTAATAATAATAGTTTGATTTATATAGCGCTGTGCACCAGAGTCTCAAAGTGCTCAAGGCATGGACTAGCTTGTTGTACAGTAAATTCCATCTCCTCCAAGGGTTCCTTCATGTCTGAGCTACCCGGTAAACCGGTCATAGCTACTCTTGTCTGTCCACAGCAGGGGCTGTATTGACCTGTAATGAGGTAATTTCTACTCATATTGGAAGATGTACTTGGTTTTGAAAAGTGCACATGAAGCAATTGTGTACGCTGGGTCTATGGTTTATAGTCCTTATCCGAGAAGATTTGTTGCACCTCCAGAACCATTGGTGAGCATGCCAGTTGAACCAGTGCCGATATTATGGCTGTTGGTTGTGGCTGCCTTAGAAAAACAACATTATAAATTTAATGGATCTGGAATTATATTATAGAAAAAAAGCAGATAAAATCAATTAATATTGGATAGACAGTCTGAATAACATAGGTATCATAATCCAAGAAGATATGTAACATGATATATTTGGATTTTTGCAGCATTATGAAGCTCTTGCAACCAGGGCCGCCAATAATGGTCATACCATTGATATTTACGCTTGCTCTCTGGATCAGACTGGTTTGGCGGAGATGAAATACTGTAGTAATTACACAGGGTAAGCAAATACAGGAGGATTATTTTCTTAAAATTGTTTGTTTTACGAACAGAGAGCCAAGGTTATTATTGAAGTAACAAACCTAATCATTTTTGAGTTGCGATCTCTTTTACTAAGGCAAACATAAACACATGATCCTCAATGTAAACTTAGTCTCATTATGAAGCTTAGGCTCATACTTCACCTCATATCAAATTCAGACAATAACCAACATATTTTGGCAAACAATTAATTTAATATCTGGTATATCATTTATATCTTTTTTTTTCGGTGGGGGGGGGGGGGTGCGGGGCAGAAGGTACAGGGTGTGAGCTTTCTTCATAAAGGCATGTGTATCCCACCCTTCCACCCTCCGTCCTCCTTCCATATTTCCCCATTGATATGCCACTCAGTATTCTATTATTTGCTTTGAGAATTTTGTCGTTTAGTAAACTGAGGAGTATTGTTGAACCATCGTTGACAGTCAAATAATTGTACAGTAGAATAGCCACTTTATATTGAATCAAATTACCTGTATTTTTAAACAAATTAAATTAATAAAATATATAAGTGTTGTATAACATTTTATCTTTTGAAATGAATAATTCAATGTTCTAATATAATTTTTAGCATATTTCATATTGTACGCACACAGTAGTATATAACTGCAGCCGGTTATATTTTGTTGCAGGGGACATATGGTCATGGGCGACTCCTTCAACACTTCCCTTTTCAAGCAAACATTTCAAAGAGTCTTTGCAAAGGACATGAAAGGGGAATTTAAAATGGCTTTTGGAGCGACAATGGAAGTGAAGGTAAATTGCCAGAAGAAATATTTTAATGCCAGTTTAGGTTATATTTCGTTGTATAAATATTAAAATATATAACCATTTCAAAATATTTGTTATATTCTTTAAAACTTCAAGTAATTTAATCTTGGCATGTATCAATAATATTGGGCAAATTGCAGCCTGTAGGCCACACACACACGGCGCGATCGTGATTTTGTTGTGGCCCGCAAAAATAAATTAAGAATCCCTATGTGTGTGGCCCGCCAGCAATCTTTGGCTGGAAAACCCCTTGTTTTTTTTACTGCCCGTCATCAGTAGTTTGTAAAAAATAATATTAAAACTGATGCTAAAGCTAAATATTTTTGGAAGCTCAATGGAAACATTGAAGTTTGGGTGCTGCCCTCAATGTAAAATCATATATTCACTTTGGCTCTCTAACCCCGCAAAAATAAATTAAGAATCCCTATGTGTGTGGCCCACCAACAGTTTTTGGCTAGAAAACCCCTTATTTTTTTTACTGCCCGTCATCAGTAGTTTGTGAAAAATAATATTAAAACTGATGCTAAAGCTAAATATTTTTGGAAGCACAATGGAAACATTGAAGTTTGGGTGCTGCCCTCAATGTAAAATCAAATATTCACTTTTGGCTCTCTAACCCCGCAAAAATAAATTAAGAATCCCTATGTGTGTGGCCCACCAACAGTTTTTGGCTAGAAAACCCCTTATTTTTTTTACTGCCCGTCATCAGTAGTTT